>NW_013545621.1:0-7402 GCF_000499545.2 Eimeria tenella
CGCGTTGTACAGCAGCGCGAACCACTGGTCACCCCGGTGGACCAGTGGCAGCAGACCAGCGGAGGTGGGGGCCTGGGGAGGGGGGGCGGGGAAAGCTGAAGACATGGCGAAGCTGCAGAAGCAGGGAAGCCGGGGGAGGCGTTCCCGCACGATCTGCAGCGCGAAGGCGGAGAAGAGGGAAAATGAAAACCAAAATGAAAAGGGAAATACATAAAATCTACCGATCTGCATTGCAGAAGTCTTAAAAGTGAAGATCGCGAGGGCTTCCACTAGGTTTCACACTGCGCGCGCGGTGTACAGACACCCCAGAAGTTCCAGGTGCTCTGCCGCTGCGCTAGTTGCAAAGCTTGAATTCCGGCGGAAAAGGTCCATTTTAATCGTTTTAATCATGGGAAATTTAATTTTCTGTTTATTTCCACCTTTTCTTTCTTGAAATGGCGCAAATATGAGCCGCGTGCTCGGGTTTCTGCTTCCGTCTGCCGCCTGCGGCTTCGGCGTCGGCTGGGGCACCCGCAGTCGCCTTTCTTCCGCCGCGAACACCAGCTTCCGCAAAGACTGCGAAAAGAAGTCCTTTTGGAGTTTAAAAAACGAAAAAAATGCTTTTGAAAGACCCAACTTCCCCCTTTCGGGCTCCTGGTGCGACTCCGCAGGCCTCGCCGTCCTCCACAGACTTGTCCTCAACTTCAACTCCATTCCAGACTTCTCCGCCGCCCTAAAACAAACTGCATGCAAGCGCATGCAAACCAGGGGCTTCAAAAGCCTCACTGTCCTTTCTCGCCAACTCCAGGGGGGCCCCCCAGCGGGGGGGGCCCCCCAGAGGGCCCCTCAGGGGGCCCCCCAGGGGGCCCCCCAGGGGGCCCCTCACGGGGCCCTCCAGGGGCCCCCCACGAGAACCTTCTCGGAGGGCGCCCCCCAAGGGGGCCCTCAGGGGGTCCCCCTGGGGGGCCCCCAAGGTGGCCTACAGGGGCCCCTAGAGAAAGAACAGGAAGGGGCTGGTGCTTGGGATTGTGTAGGAGCTGAAGTGATAGTTATAGAAGAGTGGCTGGACCCTTTTGCTGCTGCAAAAGCTTTAAAAGAAAAAGGAAAAGAAAAGAAATTTAATGAAAGAGGGGCCTCCTTGTGGCTTTGTTTGCTGCCAACTAATTGAATGTCTTCTGCTGCTCTTAAGTCCTTTCCACTTTACTTCTTTTCGCATCCAGCCCACTCTTCAGTGAGGCTAGGGCTTAGGGTTTAGAGTTTAGGGTTTAGGGTTTAGGGTTTGGACAGCATTTGGTGGGGTGTTTTCATATGTTTCCGGAGTGTACGTACACCTCAGCTCGTGGCTCTGCTCCCTGTCGGAAGATGAATAAAAGGTTAAAAGGCGGCAGCACAAATAAATAAATAAATAAATAAATAATAAAACAAATAAATAAAATAAATAATAAATGGAACTTGAAAGAAATCATTTTCTTTGGAAACAAAACAAGAATGCATGCCTGCAAAAAACGCCTTCAAATATTTTATCGAAAGATATTTTTAAGTGCAAGTCCATTTAGTTGCCTCTCTGCGCACATATATTTATTTATTTATTTATTTATCTGATTGTTTATTTATCCAATCATTTATTTATTCTGTTATTCAATTATATTTGTGAAAAGGATTCATAACTTCGCGCATTCTGATTGTTCAGTTTGCAAATATGTTCATACCCATTTCCAAAAAGTGGAAAGAAAAGTGATGAAAAGACGAGTAAATAGATAAATAAATAAATAAATAAATACACAAACAATAAATAAATAAATAAATACATAGATTAAATAATAATAAGTAATAAATTAATTTGCATTTAAATGCGCGCTTTTATTTGGGAGTCGTTGGGGTGTACAGACACCTGCGCGCATGCAGGTGTCTGTACACCTCAGTGCGCATGCATGCAATTAAATGCATTTTGCGAAAACTTTTTACCTAATTCTTTTTGTGCAGAATTAGCTGCAACTTAGGAATATTTACTTCAATTTATGTGTTTGTTGTCTTTTTAAACACTCTCCAAACCCTAAACCCTAACTTACAAACCCTAGAACTTCTTCAGGGTTTCTTTTTCGTCCTGAGAGGCCTCAGGCTTTCTTTTCCCGCCTGCAGGGTCTTAGGCTTCGCTAGGGTTTAGGGTTTGCTAGGGTTTAGGGTTTGCTAGGGTTTAGGGTTTACGAGGGTTTAGGGTTTACTAGGGTTTACTAGGGTTTAGGGTTTGCTGGTGTTTACGGTTTACGAGGGTCTAGGGTTTACTAGGAGTGGTTTACTAGGGTTTAGGGTTCGCTAGGGTTTAGGGCTTGCCAGGGTTTAGCGTTTGCTAGGGTTTAGGGTTTGCTACTGTTTAGGGTACGGTAGGGTTTAGGTTTTACTGGGGTTTAGGGTTTGCTAGGGTTTAGGGTTTGCTAGGGTTTGGAGTTTGCTAGGGTTTAGGGTTTGTTAGGGTTTATTGGCTCCAGTGCAGTACCGGGAAAAAAGGGCCTATAAATGAAAAAAGTGTGTTTTTATGTTTTTATATTTACATTTATGTTTGCATTATATTTATATTTACATTTATATTTATATTTATGTTTATGTTTATATGTTTAATTTTATATCTACATTTATGTTTATGTTCAGATTATATTTATACTTAGAGTTATATTTATTTATATATTTATATATTTATATTTATATCATATTTACATCTTTTTATTTTTATTTTACTTCGTAGAAATATCGCAACGGTGTATATACAGTACACATTGCAAATACGCAATTATGTTCATTTATTATTTATTTATTTTATTTATACATGTATTTATTTTATTTAAGTATTTATTCATTTACTTATTTATTCATTTATTTATTATTATGTATTTATTCTATCTTATTTTATTTATTTATTTATTTATTTATCTGTACCCTCATAAACCCTCGTAAGCCCTCATAAACCCTTATAAACCCTCGTAAACCCCTATAAACCCTCGTAAACCCTCGTAAATTCTCGTAAACCCTCATAAACCCTCCTAAACCCTCCTAAACCCTCGTAAACCCTCAAAACTCTTCGTAAGCCCTCATAAACCCTCGTAGACCCTCGTAAACCCTCACAAACCCTCGTAAACCCTCGTAAACCCTCCTAAACCCTCGTAAACCCTCCTAAACCCTCACAAACCCTCGTAAACTCACATGAAAACCCTCATAAACCCTCACAAACCCTCGTAAACTCACATGAACCCTTATATACCCTCATAAACTCTCGTAAACCCTCATAAACCCTCGTAAACCCTTATAAACGCTCGTAAACCCTCCTAAACCCTCCTAAACCTTCATAAACCCTCAAAATACCTCGTAAACCCTCATAAACCCTCGTAAACCTTCGTATCCTGTCATAAACCCTTGTAAACCCTCTTAAACCCTCGTAAACCCTCATAAGCCCTCGTAAACCCTCTAAACCCTCATAAACCCTGATAAACCCTGATAAACCCTCTTAAACCCTCATAAACCCTCATAAGCCCTCGCAAACCCTCGTAGACGCTCGTAAACCCTCATAAATCCGCGTAAACGCTCATAAACCCTCATAAAGCCTCATAAACCCTCGTAAACCCTCGTGAACACTTGTAGACACTCGAGGCTGTGTGTCTGTCCGGGTGTCTTATTTGGCTCTGCGTCTCTTCTCTAAATTGTTTTTACTTTTCTTTTTTCACTTTTATTTCTTTTTTCCATTTGTTGTTTTTGGCTCTTTTGCAGCCCCCCGTCTCTTTTCGTTGGCTTCCCCTTGCATTAGTAGCTAGGTAGCTAGCTAGCTAGCTAGCTGTCTAGCCAGCTAGCTAACTACCTATCAGGCTAGCCAGCCTAGCTCGCTAGCTAGCTAGCTGCAGCCAGAATAGGGTAGCTGGCTGGCTAGCTACCCATTCAGGAATTCCTTCAGCAGCGCTACCTCGCCTCTCTCAGCTACTGATTCGGCTAGCTAGCTAGCTAGCTAGCCAGCCGAATCGGTAGCTAGCTAGCCAAGCAGGTGCCAGCTAGCTATGCGGGACCTAGCCAAGTACGTGGGCGGCTGGCCAGCTAGCCAAGTAAGTATGCAGCTACCTAGCTAGCTGTGTCCTTTGCCCCCAGCTAGCCATTTGGCCAGAAAGTTGGCTAGCTAGCTAGCTACCTAGCCTAGCTAGCTAGCAAACCAACATGGCTAGTAACGGACTAGCTAGCTGGCTAGCCAGTTAGCTATTCCTCTTGCTAGCTAGCTAGCTAGCTTCCTAGCTAGTTATTTCGCCTGCTGGCTAGATGGCTAGCTTGCTAGCCAGCCATTTCTCTAGCAGTTTCTCTAGCTAGCTGGCTAGCTAGCTATTGCTCTCTCTAGCCAGCTGGCTAGCTAGCTAGCTAGGTGGGCGCGAGGGCAAATGAGACCAACAAGAAGAGACCCTGCGGGCGGGCGATCGAAACGCGTTGGTCTCGCTTTTGAGTTAATAAATATTTGAATTTTTAATTTTGAACTTTTTAATTTCCTCCGAGTTGTTTGCTGCGCGTCGCGCCAGCGCTAAAGGAGGAAAAAAGAAAGTGAGCTTTTGCCTTAGAGGGAAACAACGAACAAGTGAACGCAAGAAACGAGGTGTACGTACACCCCGGCGCCGCGGCGAGTCGCGGGGTGTACGTTCACCCCAGCACCGGGGGCGCCGGACGCGAGCCAGAAGCACCGAAGCGCTGCGAATTGAAGCAAGGGATTCATAAGCGTGTTCAAATAAACAAATGCAGAAGAACATTTGCAGACTCATTGTCTTTTTCGTGGTTTGAGCTGTCCATACACCCCAGTGACTGCTCTGCGGCTTCCGCAGCGCGGCCGCTCCTGCGTTGCGTTCCAGCACGGATTGAGCATATTATATACAAATAACGGAAATAAAAGCGCAAAAACATTATTATTATTTATATTTCCTTCCCAATGGCGTATATAACATGCACAAAAGAAACAAACAACGCATACTTCTTTCGGCGCTGCAGTCGCCGGTCCTCGGCGGGTCGGGTCCGTGGTTCCTTGACCGGTTGAAGGAATACCCCTTTATTTCTGCTCGTTTTGACGATTCTTTGCATTTATTTGCATTTATTTGTATTTATTTATCCGTCTTCCCATCATTTCTCCGCTATTAAACCCTTTTTCCGGGATTTTCTCCGCTCTTTCCTTTCACCTCAGCAGCAACACACACAGCGCTGATGCTGCAAACAAGGCAAGCGCCTGGGGAGCCGCTGCGAACGCGCCAGAGGCCTGCAGAAGACAAATAAATAAAAAAAAATAAATAAATAATTTAAAAATGAATAAGTAGATAACGATTAATAATCTATTTCTAATTAAAGAGGCCCCACTATAAGCAGAGGGAATATTGCCGCTGCTGCCGCTGCCACAGCTACTGCTGCTGCTAGTGCTGCTGCTGCTGCTGCTACTGCTACCGCTAGTGCTCCTGCTGCTGCTACTGCTACCGCTAGTGCTCCTGCTGCTGCTGCTGCTGCTGCTTTCTCCCTACATAGCTAAAGTGCTTCTTTACTTCTGTGTGAGCGCTGGCTAGCCACCCTAATGAGCTCATCATCTGTCAGCTAGCTAGCTAGCCAGCTAGCTAGCGAGGTTTCCAGTGCCTGTTATGAGCTGCCTATTATGGCCTGCTCGCATCTAGCGAGCTGGCTAGCCAAAAAGCTAGCTAGCTAGTCTGACAGCTAGCTAGCTAGCTAGCTAGCTAGCTAGCGTGGTGGCTAGCTCTGTAGCTTTCTAGCCAGCTAGCTAGTCATCAGGCGAGCTACGTAGACCAATGGCTAGCTGGCTGATCACCAAGTTACTAGCTAGCTAACGCCACAGCTGGCTGCCAGCTAGCTGGCCGGCTCAACAGCTAGCTAGCTCTCTAGCTAGCTGCCTAGCCATCTAGCTAGCTGTGTAGTTATTTAGCAACGTAGCTAGCCATCTAGCTAGCCATCTATCTAGTTATCTAGCTAGCTAGCTATGTAGCCAGCTAGCTAGCAACACACTTGGCTAGCTAGCGAGCTAGCTAGCCACCTAACTAGCCACCTAGCAAGCCACCTAGCTAGCCACCTAGCTAGCCACCTAGCTAGCCATCTAATTAGCCACCTAGCTTGCCAGCTAGCTAGCCAGCTAGCCAGCTAGCTAGCCAGCTAGCTAGCTAGCTAGCTAGCTCCTCACCAGGGCCTCGACGCTCATTTTGTTGACTTCTTCGACTTTAATGTATTTCTCCAAACTCTCCAAATTAAGGCCATCAGAAGAAGACACAATTGCCACTTCCACCTTCTCGCCCTCCTCCAAATCCAGAGACTCCACTCCCGACGCCTGCGCGCAACAACAAACCCTAAACCCTAATCCCTAAACCCTAAACCCTAAGCCCTAGACCCTGAGCTCTCAGCCGAAGTCCCAGGCCTTTGCTTCTGGCCCAGAAAGAGCCACCTCTCAGCGAACGCATCCCAAACCCTAAACCCTAAACCCTAAACCCTGAACCCTAGACCATGAACCCTAAACCCTAGACCCTAAACCCTAATGGCTCGGCCCCGATCCCCTTGAGTCTCTGCCGTACCACTTCAACCGCGCTAACGGGCGTCGCTTGCTGCTGCGAGAACTGCTGCTGCTGCAGCTGCTGCGGCTGCTGCTGCTGCTTCACTTCTGTCATTTCGTCTGCAACAGCAAAATACTTTTTCCAAACTTCTTTGTAAGCCTCATCAACCACTTCAGAAAACCTCTCCACCAACAGTCGGTGGTTTACCGGCTGCGAAAAGCAGCACTCCACAAACCCTAAACCCTAAACCCTCGTCCCCACCAAACCCTAGTAAAAACAACATTAGACACACCATTGAATAAACCCTAACCCCTAAACCCTCGTCCCCAGCACAAACTCTAGACCCTAGGCCCTAAACCCTACGCCTCCGTCCCTCCTAAACCTCAAACCCCAAACCCCAAACCCCAAACCCTAACCCTAAACCCCAAACCCTAAACCCCAAACCGCAAACCCTAAACCCTAAACCCTAAACCCTTGCGGACCAGCTCTCCGTTGAAACCCTCAGTAACAGTGCCGTCTTCAGCCATAGTGGCATTATAAAATTCGGCGAAGTCAACGCGAGGGTTTGGCAGCAAGAGAGTCAAAAACTTAAAGGAAGAAACAACAAAAGCTTGCGGCAAAAACTGCAGCCAACCCACGTACACTTTGTCCCTGAGACGCACACAAACACCGAGGGTTTAGGGTTTAGGGTTTAGGGTTTACGGTCTGGGGCTTGGGGTTTACGGTTTGGGGTTTAGGGTTTGGGGTCTGGTGTCGTGTGCGCAGCAGAGGCAAAAATGAAAAACCTGAACTAGGGTTTAGGGTTTAGGGTTTAGGTCAAACAAAAGAGCAGCAGCTGCGTGGACTCTGCAGAATCTCGAGCAAGAAAGGAACCG
>NW_013545622.1:0-7691 GCF_000499545.2 Eimeria tenella
GCTGCAGCGCAGCAGCATCCACTTCTATGGGACTCTGCCGCTTCAAGGACATTCCCGCAGCAACAACATTCCCCCAGTCCGCCCCTTGCTGCTGGTAGTCCCACTCCCTTGCTGCTGCTGCGCCTGCTGCAGCAGCAGCAAGGAAGTGGGACTACCAGCAGCAAGGGGCGGACTGGGGGAATGTTGTTGCTGCGGGAATGTCCTTGAAGCGGCAGAGTCCCATAGAAGTGGATGCTGCTGCGCTGCAGCGGCTGGTGGACCACTGCTGCAGCAGCAGCAGCAGCGGCAGCGCAGCAGCAGCAGAGGAAGTGGCAGCCACGGGAAACCTGCTGAAAGTGGCCCCTGCGGAGATGCGGCTGGGCAACGAGCTGGCAGCAGCAGCAGCAGCAGCAGCAAAACAAGTGGTGTTTGACTGGGGCCTGAAGCTGCAGCTAAAACCTGCTGCAGCGGGAGACTTTGGCAGCTTAGCAGCAGCAGCAAATAAGTACGAGGTGCAGCAATTCCATTTTCACGCCCCAGCTGAACATACACTCGGAGGCCGCAGCAGCATCGAGCTGCACGTGGTCTGCAAGTGTACAGACACTGCAGCAGCAGCAGCAGCAGCAAACCAAAATCTCGTCCTGGGCATTTTCTTCGAAGCAAAAGAAGGAGCAGCAGACAATCCTTTCCTTCTTTGCTGCGAGCGGGCCCTCGCGGAGCAGCAGCAGCAGCAGGAGCAGCAGGAGGTGCCTGCTGCTGTGCGCGAGGCGCTGCAGCAAGCTGCTGCAGCAGCAGCAGCAGATGACAGCAGCAAAGACACAGTTAATTTGAAAGAATTAATTGATGAAGATAAAATTCTTGTCACTTATGAAGGATCTCTCACAACTCCCCCTTGTACTGAAAATGTCCTTTGGTAAGTTTAGTTTATTTAATTTAACTTAATTAATTTAATTAATTTAATTTAATCAATTTGATTAATTTAATTAATTTGATATTTAATATAATTAATTTAATTAATTGAATTAAATTAAATTAAATTTACTCTAACTTGTTTTCAAATGTAATCATTTCCCCCCAATCCATAATCTCGCGGAACTCTCCTGCTGCTGCTGCTTCTGCTGCTGCTGCTGCTGCTGCTGCTGCTGCTGCTAGGTATCTGCGGCGCGAGGCCATCCCCACGAGTCCGGAGCAGGCGAAGAGATTTTCTCTTTATTTGAAAAGAGGCGAAGGGGCCCAGGCCCGCAGCAACTACAGACTCAGGCAAAACGTGGAGGTCCGTGGCTAGCTAGCTAGCTAGCTAGCTAGCTAGCTAGCTGAGTGGCTGGCTGGCTAGCTGGCTAGCTAGCTGGCTGGGTAGCTAGATGGCGAGCTGCGCAGCCAGGAAGCTACGTGGCTAGCTGGCTAGCTGGCTAGCCACAGAGCCAGTCAGCTAGCCAGCTAGCCAATTAGTTAGCTAGCTAGCTAGCCAATTACTTAGCTAGCTAGCCAAACTAATTAATTAATTTATTTATTTGTTTTGTTTTGCTGCCTGCAGGTCAAGGCAAACGACCAGACCCTCTACGTTTGGATTCCCGAGCTGCAGCAGAAGACAGAATAAATAAATAATTAAAATAAATAAATAAATAATAAATAATAAATAATAATAATAATCAAATTATAAATCAATTATGTGTTATGTTTACTTTCCAAATAATAACCCAAGCAACGCCCCACGCCTCTTCTCTGCAGTGTATGTACACCCCAGCACTTCACCATCGCAGCCTCGGGGGGCCCCCAGGGGCCCCCAGGGGCCCCCAGTACCCAGTGGGGGCCCCCAGGGGCCCCCCAGCCAGTTAGCACCCACAAGGGGGCCCCTAGAGGGGCCCCCATCGCAGCTTTTAAAGGGCCCCTGGGGCCCCCTAGCTAGTACCTCAATGGGGCCTTTTGAGGGCCTCTTATCGCAGATTTTGAAGGGCCCCAGGGGCCCCTTAGTACCCTTTTGGGGGGCCCCCAGAGGGGCTCTCGTCGCACCATGGGGGCCCCCAGAGGGGCCCCCTGGGGACCCTGGGGCCTCCAGGTAAACAACTGGCAGCATTTGGGGCTCCCGGGGGCCCCCAGAGAGGCCCTAGGGGGCCCCCAAATAGGGTACCCAGGGGGCCCCATCTAAGGGACCTCTGGGGCCCCTGGGGGCCCCTAGGAGGGCACTAGGGGCCCCCAAATAGGGTACTCGGAGGGGCCCCCTTGGCCTGTGGTACTTTTGGGTTTTCTTTTCTTGGCAACTTTCCCTCACGAGACTTCAGAGAGGATTAAACAGAACTGGCAACTGCTGCTGCCTCTGCTGCTGCTGCTGCTGCTACAGCGTCTGCTGCTGTTTTCCACCTCTAGAGAGACATATATATATATACATACATATATATATATTTATATAAGTGTGTTTATAAGTATATTTATAAAGGTTACCCAGTGCACTTCACAGCTGTCTATACACCCCAATATCTATCTCCTGTCCATTTCGTCTGCATGCAAAGAAATGTGTTCTTTTAAATCTTTTTCGGGATAAAGTGGACTAATTGATTTAATTTGTTCACGAGTGTTTGACTAGACTATCTAAAATGAAAAAAGTATATTTTGGAGGTCTTTTTCTTCAGAAAGATCTTTGGGTGTATATACACTCCAACTGCTAGACTTCTTCCTTTTTTGTACTTTATTTATTTGTATTTTCTTTTCTTCTTCTAGATCATAAGGGAAGGAAGAAACCAACAAAAAGTTCAAAAGCACAAAAGTGGCGAAAATTCAATTCAGATGGACAAAAGGAGAACTGAAAAAAGACTAAAACGATTAAAAAGAAATAAAATTTAAATTACCCGTTTGGGGTCAATAGTAAGACAAACAAAAGTTTACTTTGAGAGGCGGAAGGCTCTCCCTGTCCTTTCGGGGACAGGAGTTTTTTCTATTAATTAAATTAAATTAATTTGCCTTTAATTCTGCACTTTTGCTGCTATATGGCATCGACGTCGAATCCACGCATTTACTCTTTTAATTGTTCATTATTCGTTTTAATTTTAATTTTTTGTTCTTTGAATTTATTTACTTTCTTCTTTTCCCCGTTGTTCCCGCCACCTCCGCATACACCCGGCGCGCGGCACTCCGATGTAGTTACACTTGGTAATTTTTTGTACATTTGTGCATAAAGTGAGGAAATAAACATGTAATTAAGGCAACATATGTATAATATATTGCAGAAAGAATATAAAATACATACATTTCCGCAGTACTCTGTTTCGGGAAAAATAATGCTGCACATGCACTGTCGATACACCTGCGCGGGCTGAACCGCTTGCGCATGCACCCGACACTTTCCGGGCTTTTCGCGCATTTGAATGCAAACTATTAATTTATTTTGCAATTTATTCCATTGCAACGTTATAATGAACATATTTGTGCGTTTAAGGCGTGTTCGTAAAGGCAACAGATCCTCCCCTGCGGCGCTGCGGCCCACGCTCAGGTGTACGTACACCTCAGCTCCACCCGCAGGCAAGGCCTCTTTCGACGCGTCCATTAGGGAATAAATATATTTCCACGTTCATTTATAATTACAAATGCTACTATGCACACTTTTCGCGAGACATTTTGCACATTTACAAGCACATATAATACATATATATATATATATGCAAGTGTATGTACACCGCGCTGCTTCCGCTGTACGTGCAGCACAGCTGCAGCGGACATAAAGACAAAAACACGAAACCAAACATTCCCGCAAACTTAAAGAAAAACAAATATTAATGCACAGAGACATTTACAAAAAAGAAGTCCACTAAAGGCTATAAAGCAAACAAATCCTCAAACATGGCTTTTGTCTTTTGGACAAAAGCAATCCAAATAATTTAAATTACTCCCTCCGCCGCATGCGAACAACTAACAATAAATTTAATTACTACAAGACAGCTAATTAATATCAAACATTTAAAGCAAACACAATTTATGTATCTCTACGTGGGTGCATGCATGCTGTACATACACCTCACCAGATACACCCGAAATGCGTGCATTTTGCACCTCCATTTACACCCACATTTATCTCCACTTCTATATTTATATTTACTTCTTCACATTATGTTTGTGCATGCAGCGAGTGTGGGGACACGCGTCAAAGGACTAAAGCAAACACTAAACCCTAAACCCTAAAACGTGGTCTTGAACCCTAAAGGACCTAAAAGAATCCATATAATCGAGTCCCCTAGACGCAGCACTAAAAGCGGGGCGCTGCTGGCGGCTAGCCACAGCTAGCTAGCTACAGCTAGCTAGCTGGAAGCCAACCACAGCTAGCTAGCTAGCTGTGCAGCTAGCTACCAGCTCGGCAGCTCGCCGGCCAGCCAGCCAGCCACCGACTAGGCGACCACACAGCTAGCTAGCTAGCTAGCCAGCTTCCCAGCTAGCTTGCCAGCTAGCTAGCCAGCTAGCCACCGGCTAGCTATGCACGCACTGCGAAAAGATTTACATGAAGGACTGCAAATGGCCTCAAAGCTGCAACACTCTCCACTATGTTCAAGTGTATGTACACGGCCACATGCGTCTCCTCCTATTTAATGCAATATGTACTTTTATTTATATCCGCGCCTTCTACTCATATTCAATATATATATATATATATATATATATATATGTATATACAATACACATATTACATATACATACATATATATACGTTTGTAATTTAGATTTCAACATTTACACATATATATTTATTTTTTTTATTTTTGCACTTCATTGGACCCACAAAGACTTCCAAACTTTTTCTAACTTTGCACGGCCTTGGAGGCCGCAGTGTGCAACTGGCGGAAATGGAAATAAATACACATTTTGCGACTTGATTGCATTTTTAATTGCATTAAAAAGCATTTTTAGCTGCATTAAAAGGCACTTTTAACTGCATTAAAGAGCATTTTTAGCTGCATTAAAAGGCACTTTTAATTGCATTAAAAAGCATTTTTAATTGCATCAAAAAGCACTTCTAATTGCATTAAAAAACACTTTTAACTGCATCAAAAAGCATTTTTAACTGCACCAAAAAGCATTTTTAATTGTATTAAAAAGCACTTTTATGCACACGAAAGACACAACATTTACAGACCCTCCACTACACAAACACATTATTTGTTACTGCACAGAAGAGCCAAAAAGGCAAACTCTTGCGCCTTTCTGCGGGCTCTGCATGCATGCATGCATGCATGCATGCATGCATGCATTACTTGCATGCACGCACGCATGCATTACTTGCATGCGTGCGTGCATGCATGCGCGCATGCATGCATATCTGCATTCACAGGAAAGCAAACACGGGTGCAGCTCCGCACACAATGCAGATAAATGAACAGACTTTGCATTTGCCCAATTTAAACATCTACAGAAATCCACTTGTGGCGAAACTGCATGCGCATGCACGCGCATGCATCCGCATGCATGCGCATGCAGCTGTACGTACACCGGGGAGGTGTACGCACAGCAGCCGCCCCGGCTTTCTGGATTTGCACTTAACCCATTTAATGATATATTTCTACTTTTCACGTATCCTTCTGCATGCAAAGGAGACTTTGGGCCATTTAATAATAATATTATTATTTGCACTTTATACGAAAAGCACAAGTACTCATTCGCGCACACATTTGCAAAAGCTACCGCACTGTTTGGTCACTTATCTTTGCAATTAACTTGCCAAACGCTTCGGAAAAGATGCAATTAGTTTCACTTCTTTATAATAATTAATTCCCATTTATTAAAAAATGGCACTTTCATTATTTGCATGCAACTTCCTGTACATATTTGAAGTGAACGTACACCTGCACGCACTGGGGGCGGCGGGCGCGCGTCGCGGGGAGCTGTCTGTACACCTAAAGCATGCATGCATGCAGCCCGGAAATCAACAAACAAACAAATCACATAAACAAATAAATGAATCCATTTACTGTACAACTACTATGCACTTTGCATGCGCTTGTCTACCCTTCAAAATGGACTTCCTTGCACTGCATGCACATCCAATCACGCATGCATGCGCCTCGGGCCTCCACGCACGCATGCATGCATACACACATGGACACACGCATGCATGCATGCATGCATGCACGCACGCATGCGATTTTGCATGCATGCATGCATGCTTGCAAGGTTACATGAGAGTAATGAAGGGAAACGCCATTCAATTCATCACTTTGGGGATTACCACGAATCAATTAGTGCTCGAAAAGAAAGCAGCAAAACCAGCAAAACTCCAAACCCATGCATGCAAGCATGCATGCATGCACTCACGCATGCATGCACGCACGCACGCATGCATGCATGCATGCATGTGTTTTTGGGGCTCTGCATGCCGCTGCGGCCTTCCCTCTGAGGCGACTTCTAGAAAACAAAAGAAGGGGATTTAAAGCCTCTGATGGAGAGGACTTCTTCTGCTCACTTTATTGTCTGTAAACTGCAAAGCGACTCCACAACCGCCGCCGCTGCTGCTGCTGCTGCTGCTGCTGCTGCCGCGCCGCCGCTGCTGCTGCGGCTGCTGCTGCTGCTGCTGCTGCCGTTCACTCCGTGAAGGCTAGGTAGTCAATGTGTAGGTCGCAGCACTAGAAATTATCCTCTACATGATTTGTTTGGGGCTAAGCACAGAGAGAACAGATTAAATAATAAGACATAATATTAAATAATTACATTAAATATATTAAATCCACACATAATACATATTCAGCAGCCAAAGCATGCATGCATGCATGCATGCATGCACGCATGCATGCACGCACGCATGCATGCATGCTGTCTATACACCGCACGCTCAAACGGAGCCCCACAGGCCCTCGATCTTAAAAACTGACTCCTCTTCTGGCAGCAGCAGCAGCAGCAGCAGCAGCCGAGGAGGAGAGAAAAGATGCGAGAAGAAGCAAAAGAATAAAAAAAGAAAAAGAGAAAAGAAAGAAAAAGATAATAAGAAAAGCTCTGCTGCTTCCGCCTATTCGCAGCAGTCCACCTGAGGCCTGCAGTGCCGCTGGCGCCTTCTGGGCTGCTGCCGCTGCTGCTGCTGCTGCTGCTGTTGCTGCTTCTCCTGCTGCTGCTGCGGCTGCTGCTGCTGCGGCTGCTGCTGCAGCTCGCCGCCGCTCGGCAGCAGCGCCGGCATTTTGCCTAGGAAGGAATGGACTGCAGCAGCAAATAAGCAGCAGCAGCAGCAGCAGCTCACTTTGGATTTAAGAATTAAATGGAAAACAAATCCCACGGAATAAAATTAAAGCCAGAAAAGATCAGGCGAACCCCAAACCCTAAACCCCAAACCCTAAATCAGCGGAAGTGCTTCGAAACCACGAATTGGAGAGTAACCAAACCCCAAAAAGAACCAAATGAACAAATTAATTAACTAAATGTAAACTCCATTTTCTCACAGCAGCTAAAATCCAAAGAAGAGCTCAAACTTAGGGGCCCCACTCCCGTCAGCAGCGGCAGCACATCTCCTTCAAAGCCCCCGGGGGACCCCAGGGCCCCCAGGGCCCCCAGGGGCCCCAGGGGCCCCTGAGGCCCCTGAGGCCCCCTGGGGCCTGGGGGCCCCAGGGGGGCCCCCCCCTTGTCTAAGGCCCCCTGGGGGCCCCCTGGCTTGCCCTGGAAACCCTGTAGTGTGGACAGGGCTGTGGGAGGGGCCCCCTGAAGTGCTGCGCCTTGAGCAAGACTGGAGGACCCCTGAGGGCCCCCCTGGG
>NW_013545623.1:0-7360 GCF_000499545.2 Eimeria tenella
ACCCCCGCTATGCTGAAGGACTCCACCTCCCGGCCCAGCAGCACCACCTGCGCGCACACGCCCAGCTAGCTAGCTAGCTAGCTAGCTGGCTAGCTCGCTAGCTAGGGGGCTAGCTAGCTAGCTAGCTGGGGGATAGCTAGCTAGCTAGCTGGCTAGCTAGCTGGGGGGGTAGCTAGCTAGCTAGGGGGCTAGCTAGCTAGCTAGCTAGCCGGCTAGCTGGCTAGCTAGCTAGCTAGCTAGCTGGGGCCATAGCGGGGTGGATGGCTGGGTGGATGGGTGGATTGACTGGTGGGCGGGTGGATGGGTGGATGGCTAGCTGGGTGGCTAGCTGGATGGCTAGCTGGCTAGCTGGCTAGCTGGCTGGATGGATGGATGGTGGGGGAGATGGGGGGATGGGTGGATGGCTGGTCAGGTGGATGGTGAACTGGCTGGCTAGCTGGCTAGCTGGATGGTTAGCTGCATGGCTAGCTGCATGGCTAGCTGGCTAGCCAGGTGGGTATTTGACTAGCTAGCTGGCTAGCTGGCTAGCTAGCAGCCACAGCTAGCTCGAGACAGAGAAGGGGCCAGCTAGCTAGCTAGCTAGCTAGCTAGCTAGCTAGCTAGCTAGCTAGCCAGCTAGCTACGGCTGCGGACTTGTGTGGGGGGGTTTAAAATGTCCTTTTTGGAGAGTTCGCCGAGAAGGCCAATCTGGAGAGGAATCAAAAAAGGCAAAGTTGGAGTTTGCTGCTGCGGAAGGGTTTGGCTCAGAGTGAAGGAAAAGACCTTCGAAGCTGCGTCGTAGGCCGCCTTCTCCACGCGCACTTCCGGGATTCCCCCCTGCAGCAGCAGCAGCAGCAGCAGCAGCAGCAGCAGCAGCAGAAGCGGCGGCGGAAAGAGCGAAAAAATGAGACTTTGGGCCTTTTTCGGTGGCTAAAGAAGAGACAAATAGGAAGTTGCGCCATTGAATGAGAAGCCAACACACACTGTTCCCGCCGCTGCTGCTGCTACTGCTGCTGCTGCAGCTGCAGCCACTTCACTGCTGCTGCTGCTGCTGCTGCTACTAGTACCAGTGCTACTACCCCTACTACTACTCTACTCCCACTACTTTACCACTATTGCTGCTGCTGCTACTACTCCTACAACTCCTGCTCCTGCTCCTGCTCCTGCTGCTGCTGCTGCTGCTGCTGCTGCTGCTGCTGCTGCTGCTGCTGCTGCTTGCCTGGGTGAACCAGCGGGCGAAGTGGGTGAGGTCTGTGGCCGTGGCGTCTTCGAGGGCCTGTTTGAAGTCCTGGAGTGTCACTACACCTCCTTCGTGTCTCTTCGAAAAAAGCTTCAGCCCTTCCAGAAAGGGCCCTTCGCCCAGCATCACGCGGCAGCTGCAGCAGCAGCAGCAGCAGCAGTGGCAGCAGCAGCAGCAGCGGTAGCAGCAGCAGCGGTAGCAGCAGTAGCAGCAGCAGTAGAAGCAGCAGTAGAAGCAGCAGCAGCAGCAGCAGCAGTAGCAGCAGCAGTAGCAGCAGTAGCAGCAGTAGCAGCAGCAGCAGCAGCAGCGGGAAGGAGGCAGGTGCTACAGCGTGGGGGAGGAGGAAATAGTGTAGACAAATTTAGGAAGAACTGAAAACATTTAGAAATAAAAAAACAAAAAAAATATTAAAAAGATATTCAAAAGGGATTAAAAGGATAGATAAAAAAGAGATTAAAACGTAATAAAAAGAGATTAAGAAGAGGTAAAAAGAGTAGAAAGAGATTAAAAGAGATTAAATAGAGATTAGAAAGAGATTAGAAAGATATTAAAAAGATATTAAAAAGAGATTATAATGAGATTAGAAGGAGATTAAAAAGAGATTAAAAGGATATTAAAAAAATATAAAAAAGATTTTTAAAAGATACTAAAAAGATACTAAAAAGATATTAAAAAGATATTAAAAGGATTGAAAATATATTAAAAAGAGTTATAAAAAAGGGATTAAAAAAGGGATTAAAAAAGGGACTTTAAAGCATATTTAACAAAAGATTAAAAAGACATAAAAGGAGATAAAGGGGATACAAAATGGAGACAAAAAAGGGACAAAAAAGGGGGAAAAAAAGAATAAAAAAAAGAAAAAAGGAAGATAAGAAGAGACACAAAAGTGAAAAAGAAGAGAGCTAGAAAAAGGACAAAAAGGAGACAAAAAGAACAAAAAGGGACAGAAAGAAAGACAAAAATGAAGGAAAAGAGAAAGGAAAAAGAAAGAAAAAAGAACGAAAAAAGAAATTAAAAAAAGACAAAAAGGAAAGCCAAAGGAGACCCAAAAAGGGGCGAAAAAGGGCCAAAAGAAATAAAAAGGAAAGCCGAAAAAGGGACAAAAAGGAGATTAAAAAGAAAACAAAAAAAACAAAAAAGGGAATAAAAAGAGACACAAAAGAGACCCAGAAGAACGACAAAAGAGGGGCGAAGATCCAAAATGAATTAAAAGAAAGGCAAAGAGAGACACAAAAGGAGACACAAAAAGAGACATAAAAAGGGACAAAAGGGACAGAAAAACAGACACGAAAAGAGACAAAAAGCAAAAAGGGACACAAAAAGAGACATAAACGGGGACAAAAAGGGACAAAAAGAGGCATAAAGAGAAACGCAAAAGGAGACACAAAAGGAGATAAAGAGAGACACAAAAGGAAACAAAAAGAAAGAGAAAAGGATAAAAGAGACATAAAGAGAGATGCGAAAAGAGGCACAAAAAGAGACACAAGGGAGAGCCAAAAGAGCGGCAAAGGAGACCCAAAAAGGGTTAAAAAGGGACAAAAAGAAATAAAACAGAATGGCAAAAAAGAAGAGAAGAGAGACACAAAAAGGAAGAAGAAAAGAACAAAAGAGAGACATAAAAAAGAATCGAAAAAGAAACAAAGAAGAGACAAAAAAAGCCGAAAATATTTCCAAAAAAGGGGACAAAAAGCAACAAAAAAGGAACAGAGAGGGACAAAAAGAAACAAAAAAGAAAAAGAAAAGAAAGGCAAGGAAAGGCAAAAGAGAGTAAAAGAAACAAAGAGAGACAAAAAGGAGAAAAAAGGAAAAGAAAAGGAAAAAGAAGGAAGAAAAAGAAAAAAGAAAAACGAAAAAAGAAATAGAAAAGAAATAAGGAGTAAAGAAGTAGCAGAAAGGGACAAAAAAGAAAAAATAAAATGCAGAAGATTCAGAAAAGAGAAAAAAAAATCGACAAAGAGACAAAAAAGAATAAAAAGAAAAAAGTGTTTTCAGAAAGTTTAAAAGGAAGCAAAAAAAGACAAAGGGGATAAAAGGAATAAAAAGGGAAAAAAGATTTAAAAAGGAAAAATATTTTAAAAAGTAGAATAAAAAACAAAAAAAGACAAAAGAAGAAAAGAAAGATTTCAAAAAGTGAAATAAAAAGAAAAAAAGAATTAAAAGAGAAAAAAAAGGAAATCACGAAAACGTATCAAAGAGTGGAAAAAACCAGATTTAAAAAACGAAAGTGAAAAGGAAAACATAAAGAATTTAAAAATTAAAATAGGGAAGAAAAAGGAAATAAAAGGAATTGAAACAATTAAAACAAAACGGAAAAAGAAAAAAAAGAATTTTAAAGGTTAAAATAGGGAGAAATAAAAAAACAAAAAGGAACTCAAAAATTGAAATAAAAAGGAAAAACAAAAAGGAATCCAAACAACCAAATCAAAAAAGGAAAAGAAAAGACAAAAAGAACCAAAAATAAATAGAAAATAAAATTAAAATAGAAGAAAATGAAAAAGAAAAAAGAATAAAAAACAAAATAAAAGAATTGCATCTCACGCTCTGAAGATTTCCGCGGCTTTCCAGTGAAGAACTGGGTCGTAGAGTTCGAAGACGTCGTCGTAGTAAACCCTAAAAAGGGGTTTAGGGTTTCGCTCTTCTTCGCGGAAAACCCTTTGCTGCAGATACCCCACACCCCGCAGCAGCCGCTCTCCTGCTGCCAGCAACTCCGCAGTAAAAAGAGACTCCCGCAGCTTCGTGAGCCCCCCCGTCAGCAGCAGCTGAAAGCGATCCCTGCAGCAGCAGCAGCAGCAGCAGCAGCAGCAGCAGCAGCAGCTGGGAGCGGTCGCTGCAGCAGCAGCTGCTGCTGCTGCAGCAGCAGCGCGCATGACGCAAGCAGCACGGCCGCAGCCGCTCCTCCAGCAGCAACAACGACTGCTGCTTCTGCCATAGGCACCGCAGCAGCAAAAGCAGCAGCAGCAGCAGCAACAACAGCAGCAGAAGCAGCGATGCTGCAAGCAGCAGCAGCAGCAAAGGCGACTGCAGCAGCAGCGATATTTATAGCAACACCCTCGCCAACATCACCAGCAGCAGCAATGTTGACAGCATCATCATCAGCAGCAGCAGCAACAGCAGCAGCAGCAACAGCAGCAGCAGCAGAAGCAGCAGCAGCAGCAGACCTGACAGCAATTCTGGCCCCAGTCCAGTTTCTGAAGTATTCGTGGCTTACGGCCGAAAGGGTCCTGTGGAGTTCAGCATCTGCATTCAAAACAGAAATTAAATTAAATTAAATAAATTAAATTAAATTAAAGTAATTAAATTAAAAATAAAATAAAATAAAATAAAATAAAATAAAATAAAAAGATGAAGACACAAAAGCGGACAGCTGGAGATGCAGACGCTGAGCCACTTGGGTCCAAAAAAATGAAAAAAAAATTAAAAAAAGAAATTAAAAATTAAATAAATAAAAAATAGTAATAAATAAGAATAAATAAATAAATAAATAAATAAATAAATAAATAAATAAATAGATGAACAAATGAATAAATAAATAAATAAAATAAATAAATAGATAAATAAATAATAAAAGGCTTGGGGAATACAAGAAGTTTGGGAAGTGAGAAGAAGCTCCGAAAAGGGAAAATTTGGAAAATAAAAAATTTGAAAAATAAAAAGAAATGAAAAGAAAAAATGTTTAAACGAAAACAACAGATAAAAAGAAGAAAAATAGAAAAATAGAATAAACAAAAAACAAAACAATAAAAAAGAAAATAAGAAAATAAAAAAAAGATATTTCAAAAGATCCCAGACGACCAAAAACGGAAAGCCAGAATACCAAAAAATAAAAATAAAAGAACACAAAATAGAAAATCAAAAAATCAGAAAATAAATCAAAGGAGGAAAAACAAAAAAAGAAAACAGAAGAGATAAAAGATTTAAAACAAGACAAAACCCAAACTAAAAAAGAAGACAAAAATAAAAAAAGAAAAAACAAAAAGCCGGAAAAAGAAAACCAAAAAAACAGAAAAAGGTAAAAGGAAAACAAAAACCAACCCAAAAGAATTAGCAAAACAAATAAAACAAACAAACCAAAGAAAACAAAACAGATAAAACAATCAAACCAAACCAAACAAATAAAACAGACAAATAAAGCAAAACAAATAAAACAAACAGATAAAGCAAAACAGATAAACCAAAACAAACAAACAAACAACCAAAACAAACAAACAAACAAACAACCAAAACAAACAAACAAACAAACAAACAAACAAACACCAAAACAAACAAAACAAACAAATAAACAAACAAAAACAAATAAAACAAACTAAACAAAACAAACACGACAAACAAACCAAACAGAACAAGTAAAACACACAAATAAAACAACCAAAACGAATAAAACAAACAAATAAACAAAACAAATAAAACAACCAAAACAAATAGAACAAACAAATAAAGCAAAACACAGAAAACAAACAAATGAAGCAAACCAAATAAAACAAAACAACCAAAACAAACAAACAAACAAACAAACAGCCAAAACAAGCACAACAAACAACCAAAACAAACAAACAAAACAGATAAAAACAAGCAAAACAAATAAAACAAATAAAACAAATAAAACAAAATAAAAACAATAAAACAAAACGAAAGACAAAACAAAACAAGTTTTGCCTGTGCTGTGTGCAGGGTTTGCAAGGAGGGTTTTGCAGTCGAAGAGAAAAAGGCCTTTGTTGGCCATTTGGCCTTCGAGGGTTTGCACGCATGCAGCAGCGAGGGTTTGCAAATCATATTCCATTTCGAAAACCCTTTCTTCCCACTCCATGCTTTTCTTCAAACCCCACAAACCCCACCACAAGTCCCCTCCCAAACCCTCGGGACCCAGCGCCTGCAGCGAAACCCTCCGCCCGCTCTGCAGCGCACGCAGCGTGTAGGGTTTAGGGTTTAGGGTTTAGGGTTTGGGGTTTGGGGTTTAGGGTTTGGGGTTTGGGGTTTGGGGGTGGGGGTTTGGGAGTGAGGGTCTAGGGTTTAGGGTTTGGGGCTTGGGGACCAGCAGCGTGCTCCGCAACAACTCAAGGCCCAGGGTCTACGGTTTGGGGTCTAGGGTTTAGGGTTTAGGGTTTAGGGTTTGGGGACCAGCAGCTGGCTCCCCAACAAACTCAGGGCCCAGGGTTTAGGGTTTAGGGTTTAGGGTTTGGGGTTTGGGGACCAGCAGCTGGCTCCGCAACAACTCAGGGCCCAGGGTTTAGGGTTTAGGGTTTAGGGTTTGGGGTTTGGGGACCAGCAGCTGGCTCCGCAACAACTCAGGGCCCAGGGTTTAGGGTTTAGGGTTTAGGGTTTGGGGTTTGGGGACCAGCAGCTGGCTCCGCAACAACTCAGGGCCCAGGGTTTAGGGTTTAGGGTTTAGGGTTTGGGGTTTGGGGACCAGCAGCTGGCTCCGCAACAACTCAGGGCCCAGGGTTTAGGGTTTAGGGTTTAGGGTTTGGGGTTTGGGGACCAGCAGCTGGCTGCAGCAACAACTCAGGGCCCAGGGTTTAAGGTTTAGGGTTTAGGGTTTGGGGTTTGGGGACCAGCAGCTGGCTCCGCAACAACTCAGGGCCCAGGGTTTAGGGTTTAGGGTTTAGGGTTTGGGGTTTGGGGACCAGCAGCTGGCTCCGCAACAACTCAGGGCCCAGGGTTTAGGGTTTAGGGTTTAGGGTTTGGGGTTTGGGGACCAGCAGCTGGCTCCGCAACAACTCAGGGCCCAGGGTTTAGGGTTTAGGGTTTAGGGTTTGGGGTTTGGGGACCAGCAGCTGGCTCCGCAACAACTCAGGGCCCAGGGTTTAGGGTTTAGGGTTTAGGGTTTGGGGTTTGGGGACCAGCAGCTGGCTCCGCAACAACTCAGGGCCCAGGGTTTAGGGTTTAGGGTTTAGGGTTTGGGGTTTGGGGACCAGCAGCTGGCTCCGCAACAACTCAGGGCCCAGGGTTTAGGGTTTAGGGTTTAGGGTTTGGGGTTTGGGGACCAGCAGCTGGCTCCGCAACAACTCAGGGCCCAGGGTTTAGGGTTTAGGGTTTAGGGTTTGGGGTTTGGGGACCAGCAGCTGGCTCCGCAACAACTCAGGGCCCAGGGTTTAGGGTTTAGGGTTTAGGGTTTGGGGTTTGGGGACCAGCAGCTGGCTCCGC
>NW_013545624.1:0-7425 GCF_000499545.2 Eimeria tenella
AGTTGACGCCATACATTCGCAGCTTCGGCAAGGCCTTTCGCCCCCCTGAAAGCTTCCCCTCCGAAGACAGCAGCAGCAGTAGCAGCAGCAGCAGCAGCAGCAGCAGCAGCAGCGGGCGCCCCTACTTGGCTTCTCGCGTGGACAGCTGGTGCTTCGGGTGGAGCGCCTTTTACCTGCTGACGGGCCATGCCCTGTTTGCTCGTGCTGCTCCCCTTTCAGTTTTATCTGCTGCCTGCGGCGGGGCAGCAGCAGCAGGAGCCGCAGCAGGGGCAGCAGCAGGAGCAGCAACAGGTGCAGCAGCAGCAGCTGGAGGCCCTGCTGCTGCGGGCGCGGGGGCCCCTGAACGGGGCGCAGGCCGTTTGCTGCGGACATTTGCCGAGGCGACGCACCTGCTGGCGGCGTCGCCTGCAGCAGCAGCAGCAGCAGCAGCAGCAGCAGGCGCAGCAGCAGCAACTGCAGCAGCAAACGGCGAACCCTGGAGACGCTGCTTGCTGCTGTGGACAGGCAAGGCGCAGCAAGTCTGGAATGAACTTGGAGTCTCTTCTTTGTCTTCTTCTTTTCTTGATTTGGTGCTGCTGCTGACGCGGCCCCACGGCAAAGACAGACTGGCCCTGACAGCAGCACTTAGCCACCCCTGGTTCGCCCCCCTGCAGCAGCAGCAGCAGCAGCAGCAGCAGCCCGCCTGGCGAGTGCGGCTCGGAGAGCTGCCTGAGCTGCTGCGCGCAGTCCGGGAGAAGGCAGCAGCAAGATCCGCTGCTGCTGTTAGCTGCTGCTGCTCTCCACACTCCCCGAAATTGGTAGAAACGCTGCGCCTCGAAGAAGTCTTCGGCGGACCAGCTGCTGCTGCTGCTGCTGCTGAGGGCCCAGGTGCTGCTGCGCCTCCGCTTCAGGCAGCACTTGTCCCCCAAAAGTTTAAAGGAGTTCTCAAGCAGCAGCTCTGCAGAAGCGGCAGGCCTTCGCACACGCTGCTCCTGCGGAGCCAAAGCATGCAGCAACAGCAGCAGCAGCAGCAGCAGCGGCAGCAGCAGCAGCAGCAATTACAGAGACAAGAGAATCAGACACGCCTGCTCGATATCACAAAGGAGTCCCCGCCAACGCTACAAAAGCTGCAGCGCATGCAAGTGCAACAGACGGAGCAACAACGCATTCATCATCCGCAGCAGCAGCAGCAGCAGCACCTGCAGCAGCAGCAAATAATGCAGCAGACTGCAGGCCAGCAGCAGCGTCAAGATAAAGCTCAGCTACAGAAGCAGGAGGCGCAGCCAAATTCACGTGAGCAGCAAGAGCAGCAGCAGCAGCAACCAGCCGGGCAGCAAAATTTAAGGCCAGACCACCTCGTGCTGCAGTCAGTCCAGCAGCAGCAGCAGCAGCAGCTACAGCAGCAAGCAAAAGAAGACATGCATGCTGCTAAACTTTGTAAAAAGCCACTGCAGCAACAGCAAATACAGCAGGCGCAGCAGCCGGTTCGGCCGCAGCAGCAGCAGCAGGTGCAGCAGCTGGAGACGCAGCAGCAGACGCAGCATCAGCATTACCAGCAGCACCAGCAGCAACGGCAGCAGCAAGAAGCCGCTTTAAAGGAGGTGCTCAGCAGAAGCAGCAGCTGTTGGGAGCCGCAGCTGCCAGCTGCAACGGCGCAGGGAAACAGCTTTCTGTCTCGCATGGAGCAAATGCAGCTGCTGGAGCAGCAGCAGCTGCAGCAGCAGCAGCAGCAGCATCTGGTCAGGCAGCAAAACCTGCTGAGGCAGCAACGCCCCTCTTACCGAGAGACACAATTAGCAGCTCCAGAGAAGCTGCCGTCTCTTGCCCTGGCTCACTGCGGGATGTGCGAGCCGCAGCAGCAAGAGCAGCAGCAGCAGCAGCAGCAGCAGCAGGTTGAGCAGCAGCAGCGGCAGCAGCAACGACGCCGCCACCAGCTAGATCAGCTGAGGCAGCTGGAGCAGCAAATGAAAACCCTCAGTAGCTGGGACGCCTCTGAGGCGCCGAGCCAGCAGCAGCAGCATCAGAGCCAGCAGCAGCAGGAGCAGCAGCAGCAGCAGGAGTGGCAGCAGCAGCAAAAGCAGTACCAAGAGGCTCTTCAAAGACTGCATGATCTAATTGTCCTCAGAGACAAGCTGGAGAAGCAGCTCGAAGAACAGACGGCCATAGACAACGCACAGCTGCGGCAGCAGCAGCAGCAGCAGCAGCAGCAAAAGCAGGATCAGAGGCCGCAGCCAGGGCGGCTGCTGCCCATTGACCCGCAAGCATGCACGAAGGCCCAGGGGCATCGGTATGAGCTGCAGGCGCAGCAGCAGCAGCAGCAGCAGCTGCAGCAACAGCAGCAACACCAGCAGCAACGAAGCCGACAGGGACAATCTCAGTACCCTGGAAGAGGCCGCGAGCCATATCCAAGAGCTCGCGGAGGAAAGGCAGCAGCAGCAGCAGCAACAGCAGCAGCAGCAGCACCAGCAACAAAAACAGCTCTCATGAGGTCGCAGCGGAAGCTGGGGCCTCCTGCTGCGCCCCATGTAACACTGTCCATACACTCCAAATAGAGGCAGTGCATTAACCCTTATAATAACTGAATCTAAACCCTAATATTTAAACGGATGGCTGCTGCTGTTGCTGCTGCTGCTGTTGCTGCTGCTGCTGCGCGGCTTGAATTGCATCAGCTTGTTGCGCGCCTCTGCACTGGCTGCGCACGCAGCAGCCGGGGCAGCAGCAGTAGAACAGCACAGCAGCAGCAGCAGCAGGCGCTCCTGCTTTCCGTGGCAGCAGCAGCCACAGTAGAGCAGCAGTAGCAGCTGCTGCTGCCGCTGCTCTCCGGTATAGCAGCAGCTACAGCAGCAGCTACAGCAGAAGCTGCAGCAGGACAGCAGCAGCTGCTGCTGCTGACCCCGGTGCTGCCATTTTGTCTCGTCTGTTCTTTAATGGGAATTTGAAGAGAAACACATTTATTAAGTCCGCTTTTTGTTTGCTGCAGCGCCGCCGCTGCTGCTCTGTGGCTGGCTAGCCAGCAGCTAGCTAACTTTCAGCAGCAACATTAGCAGCTAGCTAGCTTTTCGCAGCCAATTTGCAGCTAGCTAGCCAAGCAGCTAGCTGTGTCTACAATATATGCTAGGCTTGGCAGCAAACGCAGCAGCAGACAAGCCGAAAACGGCTAGCTAGCTGGAGCTAGCTGCTGCTGGCTCAAGCCAGCTGAGGCAAGCCCTGAAGCTGCAGCTGCTGCAGCTGCTGCAGCTGCTGCAGCTGCTGCAGCAGGGGGCCCATCCACGTCGCACAAAAGCCGCAGGAGCGGCGGCGCGGCAGCAGCGGTACTGCCAGCAACCGCAGCTGCCAGCTAGCTAGCTAGCTAGCCAGCTAGCTAGCAGCCACACAGCGCCATAGAGGAGCCGCTGGGACGGCATCGCAGCAGCATTGCTGCAGGCAGCGCTGCCCTCAGCAGCAGCGCCTGCCAGCTAGCCAGCCAGCAGGCTAGCTAGCTAGCTAGCCAGCTAGCCAGCTAGCTAGCTGGCTAGCTAGCCAGCCAGCTAGCTAGCTAGCTAGCTAGCTAGCTAGTGCTTCAGAGGTCGAGGGCCTGCAGCTCCGGCTGGTCCGCCACCACTCCTGTCTGGGAGACCTCCCCCAGGGGCTTCAGGCTGCCGTCAAGGGGCCTCGCCTCCACCACCACGCACAACGTGCTGCTGCTGCTGCTGCTGCTGCTGCTGCTTGCAAGGCAGCAGCGGTGCCGCACCACGGGGGATTCCAGCCACTGCCCAGCCACTCCCTGCTGCCCCCAGCGCTGCGCCTCCACCCTCCGGCTCGGCTTGCTGCTGCTGCTGCTGCAGTTGTTGTTGGATGGAACGAAGGGCTGAATCACGGGGACTAAAAAGCGGCGCAACTCCACACGCTCTGCAGCAGCAGCAGCGGCAGCAGCAGCAGCAGCAGCAGACACGGCAAAGAGGCAGCACACAAGAGGACACAGAGGCGCAGACACCTGTGGCCCTGAAGAGTTCCCGCAGGCACCCCTCCTCAAACAACCCCAGTCTCTGCAGCAGCCCCAGCCCCAGCCCCAGCAGCAGCAGCAGCAGCAGCAGCAGCAGGCTTACTGGGGTCTTTGTGGGGCCGCCAGGGACGAAGGAATTCCTCGCGGGCCTCCGCGCCGCCCTCAGCAAAAGAAAAGATCAGCTCCAGCCACCGCCAGGACTGCAGCGTCTCCGCCTGGGGCGAAGCAAGCAGCAGCAAACTGACACGCCACCAAACCCGCTGCTGCTGCTGCTGCTGCTGCTGCGGGCGTGCAGCGGCTGCAGAGCCGCAGGTAGCAGCTGGGGTAAGAGGGAAGAAAGACAACTGACATATTGAATCCAAAGATGCAAGGAGACTTAGAGAAAAAAGAGATTGAAGTGAATTTAAAAAGAAACAAAAAGAAACAAAAAAGATACAATAAGAAAAAAGACAAAAGGCAAAAAGAGAGAACATAGAAGCAGCGAGAGACACGTGCAGCGACACAGGTTCTCAGCAGAGAGGATCCGGGAATTAAACGCCAAAGACGCCGTAGCAGCAGCAGCAGCGACAGCAGCAGCTGCCGCAGCAGCAGCAGCACAACAGCAGCAGCAGCCGCAGCAGCAGCAGGTACGCGTGGCTCACCGGTGCGCCGCGCAGCTCCGCGTAGACGGAAATGACTAGCAGCAAATTGTCGAGGCGCGTTGCTGCTGCCTGCAGAGAGAAGACAGAGAATAGACACGGGAGGAGGCACTGCTGCTGCTGCTGCTGCTGCTGCTACAAGGCTTGCTGCTGCAGCAGCAGCGGCTGCAGCAGCAGCGAAGGCAGTAAGCTCTTGCAGGCACGCGCTACCCAGATCCACCGAGAAGCAGCAGAAGGAAGAGGGATTTTGAGCCCCGCAGCAGCTGCAGCAGAAACTGCGGGAAGCAAACAGGCAGCAGCAGCAGCAGCAGCAGCAGCAGCAGCAGCAGCGCATCGCTTACGTCTCCCTCCACGACTGCCTGAGCAGCAACCCAAGGAAGCGGAGCAGCAGAAAATATGCGGGGCGGCAACGGCCAGCTGCAGCAGACAAGCTGCTGCAGCAGCAGCAGCAGCCATCGCAGAAGGGATGCAGGGAGTCCTTTTGTTGGATCTTCTTCTGCAGATGCTTGATCTGCTGCTGCTGCTGCTGCTGCTTTCTTGGTTGCTGGGTCTGGCAGCTGCCGCCATGTCAGCAGCGGCAGCAGCTCTTCATAGAAGTAGTAAGGCCTCGCTGGTGTTTTGGCTGCAGAGGCATCGCAGCTGCTGCTGCAGCAGCTGCTGCTGCTGCTGCCATCGCAGCTGATGCTGCCAGCTTTAGGCAGTTCATTGGGCTTTTCTGCTCCATCTGTGCTGCTCCTTCTGCAGCGGCTGCTGCTGGTGCTGCTGCGTACTGCTGCCAGGAAGTGCTGCTTTGCTGCAGCAGGAGCAGCGGCACACGCGCAGAGCCACAGCCCCCGCAGGTCAACAGCAGCAGCATTGCTGCTGCTGATGCCCTGAAGGCCTTGCTGCAGCCCTTCTATTGCTGTGTCTAGCTCGTCAATGGCCTGCAGCAAAAGTGAGGCACTGTCTTCGCTGCTGCTGCTGCTGCTGCTGCTAGAGGCAATCGCGCTTGCGAGCTTGTCCGTGTGGCCCCCTTGCTGCTGCTGCTGCTGCCGCTTGAGCTGCTTCTGTTTCCAGAGAAGCACGCGCAGCAAACAAAAGGACGCCAGCAGCAGAGCTGTGCGGCAGCAGCAGCACTGCAGCAGCAGCAGCCGCTTCGTGGTCTGGCAGCAGCTGCGCATCAGCTGCAGCTGGCTCTGAAAGCTGCAGGAACGAGTAGCAGAAGCAGCAGCAGCAGCAGCAGCAGCAACTTTTCGTGTGCACGAAGAGCAGCACGCCACTCAATACTGACATGCTGTTGAGGCTCCTGCCTCAGCAGCAGCAACAGTAGCAGCAGCAGCAGCAACAGCAGGCTTACGAGTGCAAAGCCATCTTAGCTGCCTCTCGCAAGTTCTGTAGCTCTCGGCAGCGAGCAGAAAAGGCATCATCAGTAACAGCAGCAGCAGCAGCAGCAGCAGCAGCAGCAGCAGTAGCAGCAGCAGCGTCCTCAGGGGGGCTCTTCGCCGCTGAAGCAAACTCAGAACCGCCGTTTGCTGCCTGCGAGCACGGGGGACCCTCGCTGCTGCTGCTGCTGCTGCTGCTGCTGCCTGCATGGCGTAGCCCCTCGAGTGCGAAAGCAGCAAAGGAGTGCAGCAGAGAAAGCAGCTGCATGCGGCCCTGCAGCAGCAAGGTGGCAAAAAGCAGAAGCAGCAGTTGTCCAGTGCGCAGCGGCAGCAGCAGCAGCAGCAGCAGCAGCTAGTAGAGCTGCAGCAGCACGGTCCGCGCACCTTCACGAAAGCTGCTAAAGGCGGCAAAGGCGGGGGGCTGCTGCAGCTGCGCGGCTGCTGCATGCGTCTGCTGCTGCGGTGCTGCTGCAGCTGCAGCAAACAGTCCCTCCAGCAACAGTGGGCACGGCGCACCGCAGCAGCAAGGGCGGAAACCAGCTCCTCATCTGCTGCTGTTGCTGTTGTCTCTGCAACAGCAGCAGCAGCAGCAGCTGCTGCTGCTGCTGGAGCTGTGCCTGCTGCTGCTTTCAGCCCAGCAGCAGCCGCCTCTGCCTCAACAGCAAGAGCCACTGCCCCCAGCCACGACTGAGAAGCAGCAGCAGCAGCAGTGCGGGCCACTGCATGCAGCGCAGCAGCAGCAGCAGTGTGCTGCAGCCCCGTTACAGCAGCACAAACTGCTGCCCTGTACACGACATTAAGGGGCATTTGGCCTGAATGAACAGCAGCAGCAGCAGCAGCAATTGCTGCTGCTGCTGCTGCTGTAGGCTTCGGCGCATCAGCACCTGCTGCTGCCCGGAGAAGCCTGTGCTGGAGCAGTAGCTGCTGCAGCATAAGTAGCAGCGCTGAGCGGTATGTGCGTATCCACTCGAAGTGCTGCTGCACAGCTTCAGCGGCTTCTTGCTGCTGTTGCACTGTTTCTGCTGCTGCTGCTGCTGTCCTCAAGCTCCAGGAGACGCAGCCGTTGAAGTGTTGCTGCTGCTGCTGCTGCAGCACAGGGCAGCGGGGCCCTTGAAGGGCCGGCGCGAAGCAGCTTTTGAAGTGCCTCGCCAGCGTGGGAGACTGCAGATCTAGCAGGACTAACAACTTGCTGCTGCTGCTGCTGCTGCTGTTGCTGCTGCTGCTGCTGCTGCCGGTTTGGCGCTGTTGCTCCAGAGAGAGAGACGAGGCTGGACAGGAGCTGAGGTGCTGCTGCAGTGCTCTTGCTGCTGCTGTCCCTGGCGGTGCAGCAGCAGCCACTGGCAGCAGCAGCAAGTTGCGCAGCACAGACAGTGGAAGCAGAGGCAGCGCAGCAAGAGGTAGGGATCCGTCTTGAGGCAGAGTGACAGTTCGCAGCAGCAGCAGCTGCTGCTGCTGCTGTTGCTGC
>NW_013545625.1:0-7733 GCF_000499545.2 Eimeria tenella
GCTGCGGTGGGACCCTTTGGAAGCTGTGGATGAATTGGCTGTGCTGCGGGAAGCTTTCAATTCGCTTCCTGCTGCTGCAGCGCAGCAGCTGCAGCAGGAGCTGGGCGCGGAGAAGCTGGGGGAGCTCGTGGGTCTTTAGATATTTCTCTAAAATAAAATAAATTAAATTTTTTGCTTTTAATTGCAGTTTTAATTCAATTTACAAAATCTGGAAAAAGCATAAAGCCAGGCTGCCCAGCATAGCTGCGAAAAACGCGGAAAGGAGAACCAGCCCATGCGCTAGGGTTTAGGGTTTAGGGTTTAGGGTTTGGGGTTGTTGGTGTTGTGGAGAAATTAATTCTTGAAAAGAGGGAACTGGAGAGGCCCAAGATAAAGAACAATCTAAACAAATAATTAAAATTAATTAAATCTAAAACTGAGATAAAATAAATGATAAACAGTAGACATTTGCTGTTGTGTTTTTGCTGCAGCATGCAGCACTGGCCACCGCGAGTTCTTGATTTGCTGCAGTTGGAAACGAATTGGAGAAGAGGAGAAGAAAAATTGAATTTAAATAATTAAATTAACAAATGAGGCAAAATGGATCAAAAAGATGGAAAAAAAAGCAAGGAAAAGTCGAGGAAATTTGATTAAATGATTCAAAAAGCTGAACAAGGCCAATTCATGTTGTCCTTGTGCCAATTTAATTAATTAAAACAAATAAAACAAGGTCTTGCATGCGTTTATATGTCTAACATTATATATTTTGCAAAATATGTAAAATTCAACCTTTTGCAGATTGTGCATGCATCAGGTGTATGTACACTTGAAGTAAGGCCTGTAGCGTGGACAGCCGTCTGGATCTCCCCATGTAAATTGAATTTCTGTCGAATCTTTTGTTTAAATTTAATTATTTAATTAATTAATGCCTCAAAGGCCACATTTGACTTCATTTGTCTTCAAAAATTCGTTTTCACGAAAAGTTCCTTTTGGCGAGTTCAGCGACCCGCGAGGTGTACAGACACCTCAGCGCTCTGCATGCACAAAGTATCCACTGAAAGGTCTTCAAATATTTTTTTGCGAAATAATTCAAAAACAATTTAAAACAATTCAGAATAAATCAAAATAATTCAAAATAATTCAAAATAGTTCAAAAGAATGCATGCAAAAGCTCTTATTTGCCTATCTCCACTAAACATCTGCTGCTGCATTTGTTTAGATATCTCTCCACAAGTCATATATATAAAATATATTATATAAAATATATTCTATATAATAAATAATAATAAATAATCTGTAACACATTAATGTATATTTATAGATTAGCTGCTAGCTTAACAAATGACTTGTGGGCTTTTAATAGAATATCAAATATATATATATATATATATAATGCATATACATATACACATATAAATGTATATATAGATATAAATTATATACTTATATATATAATATAGAAAATATATATATATAAATATGCATGTATACATATACATGGATATATATATATATATAATTGTTCGAAGATATACTTTCTATATAGTACATATCTGCATATCTTTCTATAAAGTTATCTTTATTTTATAAATACATTTCCTCGAAATAGATGCACTTAAAACTCATCCTTAGAGCTGGTTGGGAGCTATCTGCTGCTGCAGCAGCAGCAGCAGCAGCAGCAGAGCTCGAAAGTGTCTCATTTTGGGGTGTCTAGACAGCTGGCGTTTGGGTGTCTCGCGTCTGGTCATTTTCTTCGATCTCTTTTTCACCCTTTTTCTTTTTTGCACCTTTCTTTTCCATTTTGCATTTTAATTAATTATTTATCATTTCTGTTCTTTTTATTTCTTTTTATTTCTTTTCATTTCTCTTTTTGCATTTTCTAATTTCCCCTTTTCGCCCTTCAGCTGCGAAGAGCTGAAACGCCCACAGCCTGAGTCCAAGCTGCTGCGGCATTTGCAAATTTTTTTCTTTTTTCTTTTTCTCAATTCCAAATCTATAGACTGGCAAAATATATAATCATTTCGAAGCAACTGAATCGAATCTATTTGCTGCTGCTGTTGCTGCTGCCGCTGCTAAAGAAGGCGGATTCAGTGAGCCGCTGGTGGAAAAGAAAAAAATCCGTTTGGAGGAAAAGACGCAAAAGGCGTTTAAAAAATCTCAAAAGAAAAGCAGCAGTCTGGAGGGAACAACTGATGAAATAAACGGAAAAAACAAAATCAAAAACGACGCAAAAAAACGGAAACAAATGGAGCTGAAGTGTGCGGTGTCTGTACACCCGAGCGGGGTGTCTGTACACCCGAGGGAGGTGCCTGTACACCCGAGGGAGGTGCCTGTACACCCCAGCGGGTGTCTGTACACCGGAACTCGAATTCAAGTTTGTTTCTTTTCATTTGTAAATTGTAACTGTTGGCAAATGATAAATGTTTGTAATTGTTGCTTGTCTTTTTAAATCTTCAATTTCCTTCTTCAGCTGCGCCTCCGCGTCTGCGGTGTCTGTACACCGCAGCTCCCGCAGCTTCTCCTTCGCCTGAAACCCAAATTTGAATTCAAAAGAATTATTTGCATTTAAAAGAAGTTAAAACTTCATTTTTAATTTTAAAAGACACCAAATTAAAGAAAGAAACTGAAACATTTTAAAATAAAAAAGAATTAAACAAAGGGCCCTCTTGCAAACATTTCCTTTTTGAGATCTTGCATGCGTTTTAAGACTCTTTCTAAAGAATATTATTTAATATAAATATCTAATGTTTATTTTTTATTATAAATAGCAAATAGTTATTTAATTATTATAAATATTAAATATTTATTTACATACTGTGAATATTAAAGACTCATCTATATATTGTACATATTAGATATTTATTTATTTATTAGAAATATTGAACATTTATTTATGTAATAGAAATATTAAACATTCATTTGTTATAAATATTGAATACTTATTTATTTATTGGAAATATAAAATGTTTATTTTAAAAACATTTACAAATAATTATTACAAATTCCAAATCTCAGAACCGCAAGAAGTTTTAGATCAAATAAAAAGATATAATATAATGTAATACATAATATAATATGTATATAATAATATATATAAGAATTGTATATACATATACATTATATATATATTATATAATATATATACATATTATATACATATAAAATATAATATATATATATGTATATATAATTTAGCTGCAGTTTATTACAAAAAGAGGCAAAAGCTGAAGAATTGTTTTGACTAAAATGCATGCGAATGCATGCAAAGAAAAATAAACTTGAAAAATGAAAATTCAAAAGTGGAAATTTAAAATTTGTTTGCTGCAGCTGTACCGCAGGCGCGCGGAGTGTACGTACACCCCAAGTGGCGAATAAACGAAAGCAGATATATTATATGCAATATATATAATACATATATAATATATATCCTATATATATTATTTATAAACAATATATATATATTTATAATATATTTATATTTTAAGTTGCCGAGAAAAGAAAGAAAAAAACAGCAGCTGCTCTTCTGAAATAAAAGAAACTGATCTGCTAAAGGTTTCATTAAAAGTAAAATTAGAAAACAATTAAATGATAAGTAATCCACCAAATGGTCCATTAAACAGTCCACTAATTGATGAATTAAATGATAAATTAAACCAATTAAATTAATCAAATTGAATAAATTAATTAATTAATTAAATTAATTAATGAAATCAGATTTACTCTGCGGACGAAGTAGTCTCTGAAATTCAAGTTTTTGAAACTGCGGGCAGCCCGAAGGACTTCTTTGCAAAGATGAATATCGAGCGGCTTGGCTCTGCATGCAAGTCCTTTGGTTGGAATGGAAAGATGTGCACAATTTAAATGAAAAAAAGAATTAAAATGATTGAAATGATGGAAAGAAGTTGTGGGATTTGCAACTGCGGAGAAACTCCAGTTCAAAGCGCGCAATTCGGGTGTACAGACACCCGGCGAGAAGGCGAAGCCGCAGCGCGCGGCGGCGGCGGCCGCAGCCATCGGCAGAAAAGAAAAAAGGAAAAGTTTGGACTGAAAAGAGGAAAAAGAAAAGAAATTAACAAAAGAAAAGGAAAAAAGAAATAAATAAAGCCTTTAATCCCGAAAGCTGCAGAAAGCAGAAGCAGCAGAGCCGCGGGAGCCGCGGCGAGCCACACGCGCCGCCTTCCGCGAACTTCGCGGCAGCAACTCCAAACAATTCCCAAACCAAATAATTCGAAACAAAATATAAATGAAATATAAATGAAATAATAATTCCAATTCAAATTCGCCTCGAACGAACTCCAGCAACCAGCTGCGTGTACGTACACCCCAGCAGCTACAGCCCCACTGCCCGCCGCGAGAGCAGCAGATCCAAAGTCTCAAAAACACGTCTTTAATCCCTTTCTTTCACTTAATTTTAATTATTATTATTTGTATTTATTTATTTTTATTTATTTACTCAAATTTTAAATTAAAAACACGAAAGACGGCCTCCACGTCCGCCATTTCACGTTCCACCAGCCACACGCGAGTCCCCCGCGGAGTTTCAAACTTGCAAAAAGAGAAAAGGAAGCAGAAAAGACTTTTTTGTTTTAATTTTTAATTCTTATTTAATTCAAAATAATATATTTTAAATCAGATTCAAAATAAAGTCGAATTCCGCGAAAAATAGAGCTCCGCCGACTCGAGTTCGAACTATGCTGCAGCAGCTCACAACCAGCAGCAATCAGTGCTGCTGCAGCTGCTGCAGCAGCAGCACCCGATGCTTCTGCAACAGCTGCTGCTGCTGCTGCTGCTGGTGCAGCAGCAAAGTTCACTAGAAGCAGCTACTCGTTCCACTCTCCAGCTTGCATTTCTGATTCTGGAACATGCAGCTTTATCAGCGAAACTAAGGGCTCTAAACCCTAAACCCTAAACCCTAAACTCTACACCCTAAACTCTAAACTCTAAACCCTGAACTCCAAACCCTAAACCTTAAACCCTAAACGCTAAACCCTAAACCCTGACAGCAGAGGTCAGCACTGGATCTGTGCGTTCTCAAAGGGATAGCGAACCCACAAACCCCACACCCTAAACCCTAAACCTTAAACTCTAAACCTAAACCCTAAACCCTAAACCCTAAACCCTAAACCCTAGAACCGAAGTAATTAAAAGTGCTGCAGTTTCCCCGGGCGTTGCATCTGGGGTGACCAAACCTCCCCCAGCAACCGAACTAAATAAATAAATAAATTAAACGAATTAACGAATTAAATTATTTATTACTTATTATTTATTTATTATTTATTACTTATTATTTATTTATTTATTTATTTATTTATTAAGAAGCCTCTTCGGCCTCGTCTTCGCCCTGCACCTGCCGTATGTACAGCACGTTGTTGCAGCGAATTAAAACTTCTCCCAAACTCCCTTTGAAGTTTCCCTCCACCCACTCCTCACTATTTAGCAAGTGGATGTTCATGTAGTCATCGAAGGACTTCAAATACCCTGCAGCAGCAGCAGCAGCAGCAGCAGCAGCAGCAGCGCAGCAGCAGCAGCGGCGGCAGCGGGGGCGGCGTCAGCAGCAGGCGAGAAGGCAGCGCAGCAGGAGCGCAGGCGGCGATGGCAGCACACAAGCAGCAGCAGCATGGGAGTCGGCAGCAGCAAACCAGCAGCAGCAGCAGCAGCAGCAGCAGCAGCAGCAGCAGCAGCACAGTGTTGAAATCAGCAGCAAATTCGGCTTGGGCAGCTTTTAAAAGCGGGAAGATGCGGCTTTTCGGGATTTAAAAGATGCCAATTAAATCGAATAAATTAAATAAATTAAATTAATTAAATCAATTAAATCAATTGATTAAATTTGATAAATTTATCTTAATTAAATTAGTTTAATTAATTAAAGTACCTTTGTATTCCATCCCCCACTTCAACTTGACCATCACTTGCTTCCCAGTGAGAGAAGTCAAAAAGGGTTTAGGGTTTAGCGGCGCCAGCTGCAGCAGCACAAAACACTTTTGCTGCAGCAGCTCTTCAACTGCAGCAGCAGCAGCAGCAGCAGCAACTGTGGCAGCAAAACACCGCTGCTGCTGCAGAAGTGCAAATGCAGGAGCAGTAGCAGCAAACTTTTCGCGGGGGTTGCAGCAAAGCTCACGGTCCTCTTGCTGCTGCTGCTGCTGCGGCAGCGGACTTACCGACATTTCGTCGCCAAAAGAAGTGGCTGATCTCTAAAAAAGGAATTACGGATTTAATTTGACTTTTTAAATTCGGGAAGAGTGAAATCTTTGAAGACGGGAGCTGCTGCTGCGAAGCTCGGCGAGGTGTAGGTACACCCGGGGAAGCGGAGTCGGCGGGGGTCGATCTCGCGGGATTTCGTTCGGCTTTTTCTGTTCTGCGAAAAGCATAAAGTAAAATTAAACAAAAACGAAAGAATAAAGGAGCAGAAGGCGCAAAACGCGCAGCAGGCTGCAGTGACACCCGAAAGCCCCGAGCTGCATGCGCAGCGGCGCCGCAGCCCAGCGGCGGCGGCGAGCAGCAGCAGCAGCGCAGCAGCAGCAGCAGCAGCAGCAGCAGCAGCAGCGCAGAGACACTAAAAAGAAGTCTTTTTGCGATTTTCGAGGAGCTGAATCGAAGGCTTTTTGGACTGCGGCGTTTCGGGAGCGTGAGGAGTGCCAGGTGCGTGGTAGGCTAGGGGTGGCTCGCGGGCAGTGCGTGCTTTCGCGTTTGGGGTTGATTTTTCGCATTTCGAAGCATTTTGAAGCATTTAAAAGTTGAATTTCGTTAAATTTGCAGCTTAAGACGCAGAGCGGCGGTCGACTGGGCGCGCTGCTGCTGCGGCCGGCCGTGCATGCAGCTGGCTCGCGCAGTCCGCAGCCTTTTCCGTGCATGCAAGAAGCAAAGAGCCGCACTTTAATTCCCTGCAGTAATCGCCCTTAAGTTCCCTGCAGTCCAGCCCCCGTGGCCCCTCCGCAGCCCCCAGCCCTGTGTGCCCCTGCTGCGCGCAGCCCCCGCAGCAGCAGCAGCAGCAGCAGCAGCAATGCACGGGCTCGGCGGCAGCAGCGCGTACTGGGCGCTGCGGGGCGCGCTGCAGCAGCTGCGGCGGCGGTGCATGCGCTGCAGCAGGGCGCTGCAGCTGAACTGGGACTTCGGGAAAGCAGCCATGGCCGGCACCCCCAAGTTCTCCTTCGACCCCGCAGTGAACCAGTGGACCACTCGGGTGGACACGGAGCTGTGGACCGGCGCGGGTGGTCTGGTCTGGTCCGCCGTGTCCATGGGCTGCTGCTGGTGGGCCTTTTGGGCTTTTTGGGTTTACTTCACGCTGGCGAGGTGGCACGTAAACGGCAAAATGGACACTTTCGCCAAGTGGCAGCAGCAGCAGGACTAGCTGCGCGTGCTGCTGCTGCTGCTCTGCCGTTGCTGCGCCTTTTCCCGCGCCGAACGGCCTCCTGCTCCTGCTGCTGCTGCTGCTGTGCTGCGGGGCGCTGCAGCGGCTGCTGCTGCCGCGCCGCGGGCGGGGCGCAGTTCCGCGGGGGGGCGGCAGCCTCGGGCGGAGTTTTGCTGCTGCTGCTGCTGCAGCAGGGGCAGCGGTGGGCAGCTGCGGCGGATTGCTCCGCTGCTGCTGCTGCTGCAGCAGCAGCAGAACCTTAAGCACTTATTCCAGACTCAGAGCGTTCTTTATCTGTCCTGCCGCTTCCGACGCACCTTCTGCTGCTGCTGGAGCTGCAGCAGCAGCAGAATCTAATTAGCTAGGCTTAGAGGAGATATTGAAGCAACTCTTGCTGCCACGCAGC
>NW_013545626.1:0-7681 GCF_000499545.2 Eimeria tenella
AATAGAAGGAGAAACAATTCGGCAGCCAGCTTGTCTGCAGCAGTTTAGGGTTTCTGTGCACCACCCGCTGCATGCGGGGGCCCCTGGAGGGGCCCCCGCGCCGGGGGGGGCCCCCGGGGGGCCTCTCGGGGCCCCGGGGGGGCCCCCCGAGAGGGGCCTCGAGGAGGCCAGCAGCAGGGGCAGGGGCAGCAGCAGGGGGCCGGATGCTGCTGCTGCTGCTGCTGCTGAGGCGAAGGGCGCGCCCGACGGCGCTGCGTCGCTGCAGCAGCAGCTGGAGGCGCAGGATGAAGAGCTGCGGGAACTGGTGCAGCAGCTTTCTGCTGCTCTCAGCAACCCCACACTGCAGCAGCTGCTGCAGCAAAGTGATTTGGGCCCCGACGAGTTAGCTGCTGTCGATTCCTTCTTCGACGAACTTAGCAGCAAATGTGCATACTTCCCAGACTTCGGCTCCAGAACAGGTCTGCTGCTGCTGCTGCTGCTGCTGTTGCTGCTGCTGTTGCTGTCGTTGCTTGGTTGTTTCTTTTGTTGGGCTTGCTGCTGCTGCTCTTGCTGCTGCTGCTGCTGCTGCTGCTGCTGTATCGGCGCAGCAGCGCCTCGACCCCAGCGCGTGGTGGCGTTGGAGACCTCTCTGGTATCGCCTTGATTGGAATTATTTGAATAATTCATTTAAAGGAACAAATGCAACAAATGAACAATTAATTTAAATGAATTAAATGATTTAAATGAATTGAGTGAATTAGTTTACACTTTCTTCTTTCTGCAGACGGCGACTGCCAACTCCTCATGATCCCGCAGTGGCTCTATTTGTACGCCGTCAAGGCCAGTCTCACCCACCCAGTCTTCGTCTCTGCTGCTCACAAGAGACTCACGGCCTAGGGGGCCCCTTGGGGGCCCCTAGGGGGCCCCCTGGGGCTCCTGAGGGACCCCCAGGGTTCTGGGGGTCGACTGGCGCGCCTACGGGGCTTCTGGAGAATCCCCGGGGATCCTCTGGGGCCCATTTGGGGCCTCTGGGGGCCCCCCTGGGGCCATTGGGGGCCCCCCTGGGGCCTCTGGGGGGCCCCCAGACGCCCGATGGGGGCCCCCAGAGGCCCCTCTAGAGCTGGTGGGCGTGCTGGGCCCTGTATCCCCCGAAGTGGGGGCCCCCCGAGGTGTGGGGCCCCCCTGGGGCCCCCTTGGTCCCTCCTTGGGCCCCCCTGGGGCCCCCTGGGGCCCTTTTGGGGGCGTTTGCATGCATGCGGGCCTGTATGGCTCGAAATAGAGCTTTGGGGCTTTAAATGAAATGCTGAGGAGCCTCTTAAGGAGAGGCGCTGGGTTTGTGTCTGGGGTGTACAGACACCTGAGGGCCCGGGGGTATGTACACGCGCGGGCCTGCAAAAGTGTGTATCTGTTTATATTTTAAAGAATTAAGTTTGGACTTTTATGAATTATATTTATTTAGCCATATATGGGAGCCCGCACGCTGTAAAGGTGAACTGCAGACAACTGGGGGGCACGCGGCGCGCAGCAGCTGCTGCTGCAGTTGCTGCTGCCGCTGCTGCCACAGCAGCAGCAGCTGCTGCTGCTGCCGACGCAGGCGTGGCAGCACGGCCGTAGACTTTGGCTCAAAGCTGCGCTGGACTCAACGCGGCCAGGCGCCGCGCCTAAGATGTGACAAGCAGCAGCTAGCCGACAGCTAGCCAGCAGCTAGCCAACCAACAGCTAACCAACAGCTAGCTAACAGCTAGCCAGCAGCCAGCCAACGGCTAGCCAGCAGCTAGCCAGCGACTAGCCAACAGCTAGCCAGCAGCCAGCCAGCAGCTGGCCAGTAGCTACCCAGCAGCTAGCCACGCAGGAGTAGCTAATAGCTGGTTTAGGTGGAGGGACGCAGGAGCTAGCTGGCTAGTTAGCTAGCTGGAGAGCTCGTAGCTAGCCAGCCAGCTCGTAGCTAGCTGGCTAGGTAGCTAGCTAGCTCGTGGCCAACTGGCGAGCTCGTAGCTAGCCAGCTAGCTAGCTGGCCAGCTAGCTAGCCAGTGGCACGCCAGCAGCGCCAGCACAAGCTAGCCGCAGGGCAGCCAAGGAGTTAGCTAGCTGGGCAAAGCAGCAGCAGCACGGGGCAGCTAGCTAGCTCAAGTGCAGCAGCTAGCTAGCTCAAGTGCAGCAGCTAGCCAGGCTGCCCCGGCTAGCTATCCGCTATGTGTACCATTTCGAAACTCTGTGTTTCCACTTATATTCTCACTTACATTTTTATTTACACCTTTATATTTACATTTATATTTATATTTATATTTATATTCTTATTTATATTTATGCATGCGATGCTGCAGTGTACAGTGCAGCGGGGTGTCTGCGCAGCTCTGTGGGCTGTTGCTGCAGCGCGAGAAGCGGAGAAACGGATTTAAATAAATCTGCAACTTGAGATAATAAGAAGTGGATTTAATATGAACTTCTGTTGCAAATGGAGGTGAAAAAGGCACTCATTTAAAGGACTTCTGTTGCAAAGACTTCAGACAAAAAAGCGAAAAAGTCTGGCCTTGTGCAGCAGCACCAGCAAAATGCAAAGAGCCAGCAGCAAAATGGTCCCCGTCAGCAGCAGCCGGTTTAACCAGTGGTCACGAATCATCTTCACAATGGCCTGCCGGCCGCGCGCGCCCTCGGCCCCTGTGCCTTCTGCCTGCGAGCCAGCAGCAGCAGCAGCAGCAGCAGCAGCAGTAGCAGCAGCAGCAGCAGCAGTAGCGGCATCAGCAGCCGCGGGCTGCTGCGCTGTACGTACACCTCAGCGCATTCCGCCGCTGCTGCGGTTACGGACACCCCAGCGCTCTCCTCCCTGACCTCGCAGCCGCTGCGGCGGCTGCGGAGGCAGCTAGGGTTTAGGGTTTAGGGTTTAGGGTTTAGCGTTTACGAGGCGGTTGGTCTTGATGATGGCGTCGCGCTGAGTGCGGAGCTGCTGCATGATGTGGAGTCCAATGTCTTCAGTCTGCAGCGCGGAAGAATTACTTTCAAGAATTAATCTGGAGCTGACTTCTGCGAGTTCTTCTGGTTCGAGTTGTTGGCGGGGTGTCTGTACACCTCAGCGCACGCATGCATGCATGCATGCACGCGCGCATGCACAGCTGGCTGCTGCGGTTTTCGCGTCCAGAGGCATCGTTGTGCAGCATTTCGCAAATATATTCTTTTAAATGTACTTTTATTTCAATTTTTGTCCCAAAAAAACTTTAAAATTCAAAAAAGGACAAACTTTACGACAATTCCCAACTGCTCACCTCGCCTGCTACTGCCCGGCTCGTCCACTCTTCGCTCTGCTGCCGCAGGCGGGCCAGTGCATCTCCGTACGCAGCCAGCTGAGGCGCAGCGACAAAATAACTAACTAATTAATTAATTTAATTAATTAAATTAATTAATTAAATTAAATTAATTAAATTAATCGAATTAATTAATTAATTGGATGCTAAGCAAAGGCAAGAAATCGCGAAAGACGCACCTCCGCAGCCAACGCCTGGCCTGAGGGAGAGCCCCTGGCTTCAATGCTGAGCTGCTGCAGCTGCAGCAGCAGCAACAGCAGCAGCAGCAGCAGCAGCAGAGAACACAATGAAGAAAGAGGAAGGTTAAGAAGCAGCCAGTGAAGATTTGGCAGCCAACAGCCACAGACGCACCCCAGGGATTAGGGTTTCGAGCCCAAGGTTCAGGCTTTAGGCACTAGGGTTTAGGGTTTAGGGTTTAGGGTTTGAGCTATTATCGAGAGTTTAGGGTGCAGCAAATGGCCCACAGTGACGTCAGCGTCTGAGAGAGCCGTGGCGAGGGCGGCGGCGACGTGGGGGCCTGCGGGCAACAGCAGCAAAGCAGCAGCTGCAGCACACTGGGAGCAGCAGCAGCAGCAGCGCAGCAGCTCCAGCACTGTGAAAGATCCTGCAGCAGCAGCAGCAGCAGCACTTACTGCGCGGCGTCAGCTCAGCCCGCTTCAGTGCACTCTGTGCATTTTGCATGCGCAGTTTTAGCTGCTGCTCCAAAGCCCTGTAGTTGGTAGTCTTGTATGCCGCTGTAGCAGCAGCCGGGGCGTGTGCGACCCCGTGGGGGCCCCCCTGGGGCCCCCCCTGGGGGCCCCCGTGGGGGCCCCCGTAGGGGCCCCCCTGGGCGCCCCCATAGGGGCCCCTGAAGGGACTGCTTGCTGCTTGGGGCTGCAGAAAAGGGCCTGTTTGCGACTGAGACAAATCCCTGCTGCTCCAGCCACCGAATTCAGATGCAGTGTCCAGAGAGAAGCCCTCTTCGATCCCGCCGCCGTACATGTTTTGAAGGTGGAAAGAAGTTGTAATAATGATATATATAAAATAAATATATGAAATAAAAGTAAATAAATAAAATGCAGAGTGAAAAGAAGAACTTGCTGTGCAGAAGGCGCGGCGGGGGAGGCCCGTTCAAGTCAATGGTCAGCTGGCGCTGTAGCAAAACGAAATGCGGAATACGAAGCCTCTGCTGCTGCTGCCGCCGTCTTCTCCGCAAAATTAATTCAAAAATGCATTTAGTTATTAAATGCAGTCTTTATTTTGCAAAAAGAACCGCCAGAACAACGCGGAAGCCAAGATCGTGTTCAGCAGTTCCAGCGGCGCTCAGAGGCTGCACGCGCGCAGCCCGCCGTGCGTCAGGCGCTGCCCTTTTCGGTAATAAAAGAAAATAAAAGTCAAAAAACTACAAAAAAAAACTAAATAAATAATAATAATACTCGTGACAGCAGCAGCAGCTCATCCGCTGTCCGGCTGCCCAGCCCCAGCGGAGGCCATTGGTGTCGACTGCGCCCGCGGGGTGTACGTACACCTCGGAGAAGCCGCGGAAGCTGCCACACGAATTCAAATGCAAAAACTTCATTTCATTTTTCTAAAAGTTCAAATTAACTGCAACAAACTGGACTAAACACTGGGCAGCCAGCTGCAGCAAAGCCACACACACGGCCAGCAGCAGTTCTACGGGATGTGCTCCAACATGTGCATATCAAGTATTGAATTTATAAACACAAATAAATAATTTGCAACTTCCGTATTTTCAGCCTCAAGCTGCAGCTCGCCAAACTGTCTTGAGAGCAGCTGCAGCTTCGTCTTGCTGCACTTAAGGTGGCATTCAAGAAGCTGCTGCAGTAGGTGCAGCAGCAGCTGCTGCTGCTGTGGGGGTCCACGCTGCGGCTGCAGCGTCTGCAGCAGCTGCTGCGGGCCCGAACTCGCGCTAAAAGGGCCCCACACGGGAGACGGAGTTGCAGCTAAAGGGCAGCAGCAAAATGCATTAGTCAAAATAATGCAATTAATTTGTTTTGGAAAACAAAAGAGCTCTTAGGGCTTTTCTTTTCCCAGCAAATGGCCACCAGGAAATCCCACAAAGTCTTTCCCTTCACTTGAAGGGCCACTAAAGCAGTGTCCAGAGGCTCGAAGAAATGCACATTCAATTCAATTCCTTTCGTACAAGGGAGTGGATAATTTGCAAAATATTTGTTTCATTTATTTGTCTTTTGTGCAAACTTGAGTGCAGCTTTTTCCACCAGCAGAAGACAGCTGGCTGCGGTGTATGGACAGCGTGGAGCGAAAGCCCGCAACTTCTTTGTATCATTTCTTCCAAAAAAGAAAGCAGCAAAAGGCAGGGCTAGGAGTGCTTGATCTGCAGCGCAGCAGCAGCAGCAGCAGCAGGTTGTGTTCTGAGTCACTGTTTCAAATAAAACGAAAATGATAATCAAATGGCTTTCTTCCGCTCACCGGCTTCAGCGGAGGTGCACGTACACCTGAAGCGTCGATCGACTTCTCCACGTCTTCGTCAACCTGGCCGACAACGGCTCTGCAAGCCGCAAAAATAAAATCATAAACAAAAATAAAATAAAAAATAAAAATATGAATAATAAATAATAAAATAAAGTCTTTCTAATAATTGCTGCAGCGAAGATCTCCCGTTTGCTGCACAGGGTGCTGCTGCTTCCGCGAAACTTGAATTCAAGATTCAGGTTTGTTGCATTGAATAGGGTTTTGACTTTGAATTCAATTTAAATTTCGAATTTACTTTTAGTTCTACTTTAACTTTAATTTTTATTTCCTATTTTTAGTTTTACTTTTAATTTTAAAATGCTTACATGTTATCCCCCCGCAGCAAGTACAGCCCCAGCGGCACGATCTCCACGGGGGCGTCTTCGTGCACAACTTTTTCTGCGCATTTATTCAAAACGATATTTGTGGATTGGTCGAAGGCAATTAAAGTTCCCATGAAGAGTCGCCCGTCGAAGGTCAGCACGCACACGCGGTCTGCAGCAGCAGCAGCAGCAGCAGCAGCAGCAGCGCGATCTTCGGGTTTTTCGCAGCAGCACGAGTTCAGTTCGTTTTCGTTTAGTCAATAAACACTTTTTTTTTAGTAGTATTTTAAAAGTCAATTTGGAGGCACATACGAGCCACGCATGCAGCGACGGCAGCTGACGGCAAACGAAGCAGCAGCGCAGGAGTAGCAGCAAAGCAGCAGCAGCAAAGCAGCAGCAACGAAGAGACTGAGCAGTAACGGAGCAGCAGCAGCTAAGGCAAAAGTTAGCGAGAAGACAAGCAACAAATAAGGGCTGCGCGTTGCAGAGCGCCCCCCGCTGCTGCTGCTGCTGCTGCTGCTGTTGCTGTTGCTGTTGCTACTGCTGCTGCTACTGCAGCAGCAGCAGCAGCAGGAGACGGAGGACTCACGCTCAAGCAGCGACTGGAGGCCCGAAGCCATCGTGGGGAGTTGGGAGGTGCAGTGACACCCGAAAGCGGAGCTGGAGCCCCGACAGGCGCTTCGCCGGGAGCCGATGCAGCCTTCGCCTTGCCCTAAACCCTAAACCCTCGGGGTAAACCCTAAACCCTAAACCCCAAACCCTAGATGAAATGAAGAATGCGCACTTCCGAAGCTCCCCGCAAGCCCAAGACGAACCCTGGGGCCAGCCGCGCAAGCTGCTGCAGCGGCGCTGCCTGGCCGGCTCTGCGGAGGATTTCCGGAAGCTGAAATCCCAAAAAGCAATTAAAAAAAGAAATAAAGTTCGAAGAGCTGGAGTCTCCGGAGAAGAAGCAGCAGCAGAGCGCCGGCGACGCGGCGGAACGCAGCAGCAGCGGACGCGAACTTGAACGCCCGCGATCCTCTGCTTTCCCGGGGCAACTTTCCTTTCCAAGCCCCGTTTTCGAGATAAGTTTTTACAATTAAATGCAAAAATGTGCAATTTCAAGCTTCAGACGCCGGCTTTCCCTTGGGATCAGCTGCCCGCGCGTGTGCATGCAGCCACGCCGCGAGCCGGGAGAGGCTTTGTGGGTGGAAGCTGGCGGTTCCTGGGCCTCTGTGGCATTAAATCCTTTTTATGACGCAGCTGCAGCTATTTTCTGCTGCTGCTGCTGCGGAGGCGCTGCACCGACTGCTGCAGCTGCTTCCGCCCAGTCGAGACCAGCGCCAGAACCTGCACAGGCGTTCTCGGCTCTCCGGGGGCCCCTCGAGGCCTCAAGGGCCTGCTGCAGCTTCGTTGCTGCGGATGTGTGCCTCTCTGGCGCCATTGTAAAATGCCTCCTTGAGCTGCGGCGGCCTGCAGAAGACCCAGCAGCAGCAGCAGCAGCAGCAGCAGCAACCATGGGGCCTCCGCTGCTGATTCCGGAAGACTTCGCCGCAGCGCAGCTGCCGCTGCTTGCTGAACTCCTGGGCATGCCTGTCGCTGATGTATCCCCGGAGCTGCTGCAGCACA
>NW_013545627.1:0-7346 GCF_000499545.2 Eimeria tenella
GTGTGCTGCAGCAGTTCCTGCGCAGCGAGCAGCACCGCGCTGCTGCTGCTGCTGCTGCAGCAGCAACCGCTCCTGTGCAGCTCCAGCTGCAAGGCCTCGAGTCCGCAGAAACTGCTTTGGGTGTCTGGACAGCTCTAGGCGTCCCCGCAACTTCCCCTGTCGCAGCAGCTGCGCTGCAGTGGCTTCTATCCTTTGTTCCCAGCAGCAGCAGCAGCAGCAGCAGCAGCAGTGGCGTGTTGATGGAGGCGGCCCATTCGGCGTTTGCTGCGCTGCACATGCGCCGCCACAGCTTGCTGCTGTGGCTGGACGTTCCCTGCGGCCTTGCTGCAGCAGAAGCAGCAGTGTTTGGAGCAGCAGCAGCAGCACAAGTAGACGTGGCTGGAGAAATGTCTCTAGAAAGCCTAGATGACTGTGTATCTGCTTCTCGCTGCTGCCGCTTGCTGCAGCAGCTGCTGCCTGTTGCTGCAGCAGACACCAAGCTGGTGGCCCTGGGCGCCCCCAGCTGGCTCTCGGGGCCCCCTCCTAATATTAGTGGCTGCGCAGCCCCAGTGCTGCTGCAGCAGCTGCAGCAGCGCGCAGCAGCAGTCAAGGAAGAAGTGCTGCAGCAGCTGCGCGGGGGCCACGCCGCGCTAGCAGCAGCAGCAGCAGCAGCAGCAGGTGACTCCAATCACGTGGCAGTCCCTGTGAAGTTTGACCGCGCCTGGGAGGAGGCCCATTGCTGGGTTGTGGCTGTGCAGCAGCTGCAGCTGCAGCTGCAGCAGCAGCAGCAGCAGGACCCCTGGCTCGTCAGAGAAGGAGTGCTAAATGCAGAGGAGTGGCAAGAGGCCCAAAAGGCAGCTCTCAGTCTTCCCCCCTTCGTCCTGTTTGCTGCTCTCCTCGCAGCCTCCAGGCAGCAGCACCAGCAGCAGCACCAGCAGCAGCAGCAGCAGCAGCAAAAGCAGCAGCAGACAGCCTCTCCCGGGCTTCTCGAGCTGACCACAGCAGAAACTGCCCAAGGGCTGGAGACAGTCCTCGGCCTTCCACGCCACGTAGGCACTCCACCTGCAGCAGCAGCAGCAGCAGCAGCAGCTGCTGCTGCTGCTGCTGTGTCTGCGCTTTGAGGGTAGATGAGCAGCCCGTGAGTTTCTTGCTGCTGCCTGCATGCAGCGGCTGCTGTCTGCATGCGGCTGCTGCTGCTTGCATGCGGTTGTGCTGCGCTGCAGCTAAGTGTGGCAGCCGCTTTGCTGCTGGACATTCGCGGCGAGGGACTCATCAGCTACACAGACTTTAGGAGGCTTCCTTCTTACCTGCATGCAGCAGCGAGCACTGCTGCTGCTGCTGCTGCTGGGTGTGCTGCAGCCGCTGATGCTGCCGTTGGGGGCCGTGGATCTGCCTGTGCAGCCCCTTGGTGGCTGGAGGCGCTGCTGCAGGGGCCTCGGCAGGCAGCAGCAGCAGCAGCAGCAGCAGCAGCGCTCAGAAGCGACGTGCTGCTGCTGCTGGCAGCAACTCGCAGACAGGGGCCCCTCCAGAGGGCCCTGCTGGGGCTGGCAGCCCCGGAGCAGATTCCTCTTGCTGCTGCTGAGACACACAAGGTGGGCTGTGCTGCTGCTGCAGATGCCGAGCTACTCCTGCTGCTGCTGCTGCTGCTGCTTACTTCCTCCGTGTGAATTTTGCTGCAACGGCTCAGGTGCTGCTGCGCCTGGGGATGAGACCCGAGGCTGCTCGCGGGCTCCAGCTGCTGCTTCAGGCTGCTGGAATGAGCAGCAAATGCCGAAACAGCAGCAGCAGCAGCAGCAGCTTCCCGTCTCTCTCCATGGTTCAGCAGTGGCTGCATGCAGCGCAGCAGCTGGCCCCGCTGGTGCTGCAGGATGTCTTTTGCTGCCTCTTTGCTTCTCAGCCTTTCTCTTCGGCAACTACAGCAGGCTCAGTTTCGTGCGTTGCTTTGAGCTTGCTGCTGCTGTCGCTGCTGCTGCTGCTGCTTCCCGCTCTGTGGAGTGCTGCTGCTGCTGCTGCTTCTGCCACCCTTGCAGTTGCTCGGCCTGTTGCTGCTGCCTGTTTCACTAAAGGTTCTGTTTCTGGTGGCCGCAATCCTCCAAGGCATACGCAAGGCGTGACCCCGCTGACTGAAGCTTTGCTGCTGTTGCTGCTGCTGCTGCTGCTGCTGTTTGCAGAGACGGCAGCTGGGGCGCCTGGGAAGGTTCTCGCGTTGCTGCACTTATCGAAGCAGCAGGACTTAGCTCATTGGCGGCATCTGCTTCTTCAAGTCCGTCGCACTGCAGCAGCAGCAGCAGCAGCAATGACAGCGACGACCAGGTGGCGCTGCTGGACCCCTGTAGGATCCGCAGCAGCTACAGGGCCTTTCAGCAGCAGCAGCATGAGCTGCTGCTGCTCTTGCTGCGCTCCCTCCGCACAGCTAACCTCTCCATTGAGGCTTTTTGCTGCAAGCGCCTGCTGCGGACGCAGCAGCAGCAGCAGCAGCGTGCTGCTGCTGCTGCACAGACACCTGAGGCAGCCGCTGCTTCGCTGCTTTGCCGCATCAAATACCACACGATACCCTCTGCAGCAGCAGCAGCACTACCTGCAGCAGCTGATGTTTCCCGGTGGGTATTTGTAGAAGAATGCTCGTTGCTGCTGCTGCCTGCTCTGGGCAGCAACAGCAACGGCGCTGCTGTCGCTGCTGTGGCCTCAGCTTTGCATTTGCTGTTTGATGCAGCAGACCCCAAAGCCAGGGGATCTGTCTCTGCTGCAGCACTGCAGCAGCTGCTGCAAGACGCTGAGCTGCTGCAGTTGCAGCGGGACAGCCGAGCGCTCGTGGCGCTGCGACGGCTTGAAGCCCAGCACTCCCCGCAGCAGCAGCAGCAGCAGCAGCAGGACTTGACAGTAAGCAGTGGGGTCTTCGAGCTAGCAGAGCTGCTGAACGAGTCCTTAGCAGCAAAGGCGGAGCGACAGCAGCAGCAGCAGCAGCAGCAGCAGCGGCTGAGTGCAGCAGCTCTCCGCTTCCACCCCGCGCTGCAGCGGCTGCGGGAGAAGATGCTGACGAGCAGCTGGACCTTCGCAGACTTGTGCACTCACCTGGGCTGCAGCGCGTCTGCTGCGCGCTCATTGACCTGCAGCAGCAGCAGCAGCAGCAGCAGCAGGAAGGGACTTTCTCTGTATAGGACTGCTTTCCGCCGCTCTGCTGCAGTCCGGGCGGCTCTGGTCAGCAGCACAGCAGCAGATGATTTATTTGACCGTCTGGCAGTGCCTGAAGAGGCTGAGCCCCGTGCTGCAGCAGCACGAGCCGCCAGCAGCAGCAGCAAGAAGCAGCAGCAGCTGCAGGAGCAGCAGGAGCGCTTTAGCCTCCCCCTGCTGCACGTAGAAGACCTTCTTGCTGCACTTGCTTCCCAGAAGCAATTCTGGGGCGTCTGCAGCAGCGCGGCCTGCCGAGTCATATTTTTGCTGCTACGGCAGCGCCTGGCTTCCATTCAGCAGCAGCAGCAGCAGCAGGAGCAGCAGCAAAGGCAGCAAGAAGGGGCCCCTCGCACGGAAGCAGAATTGCTGGCAGATCTACTCGTCGCCACTGAGCACGCATCCAGGAACCTTCCTCACTATCAGCAGCAGCAGGCAGCGGCAGAAGCAGCAGCAGCAGCAGCAGCAGCAACAGCAGCCGAAGGGCAGGCACTGGTGTCGCGCCTAGTGTTGCAGCAGACAGCAGCAGATATTGCAGAAGGGCTTCTAATTGCTGCTGACCTTGATGCCCTCGCCGACTGGTACGTGCTGTTGCTTCTGCTGGGGCAGCTTCTGCTGCTGCCTCTGCTGCTGCTGCTGCGGCAGTTTCTGCTGCTGCCTCTGCTGCTGCTGCTGCAGCGGGTGCGGTGGCTCCCGCTGCTGCTATCTACGAGTTGCTCTTTCACCCCCTTACTGCTTTGCCCGTGCCGCTGCTGCTGCTGCTTCTGCTGCTGCTTCTGCTGCTGCTTCTGCTGCTGCTGCTGCTGCTGATTGCAGGTGTGGAAAAGACCAGGGCCTTCCTGAAGGCGTTTGTGATGCTTCCATGGTTTTCCGGGCGATGGAAGATGCAGCAAGCCGCACCAGCAGCAAGCAGCAGCAGCTGCTGCAGTGTCTTGCATCTGAAGCACTTGCTGCAGCAGCAGCAGCACAGGTGAGCAGCGCCGCCGCCTCTGCCGCACCCGTACAGTAAACTGCTGCGGCATTTGCTGCAGGGATTGGAAACTGCAGCGCAAGCAGCAGCTGCTGCTGCAGCCACGGCAGAGGGTGCAGCAGCCAGCGGAACAGCAGCAGCAGCATTAGCAGCTTGCTGCGTCTCTTGCTGCTGCTGTGTCTGCTGCAGGGGCGGGGCTTCCAGCAGGGAGCCAGGGCCCTCACTGTGGGTGAAGTGGCAGCAGCACTTGAAGCGAGGGGGCACAGAGTCTTCTCTTCAGAATTTCTGCTGCTGCTGACATCTTTGCTGCCGCCGCAGCAGCAGGAGCAGCAGCGGCTGCTGTTTGACTTGCAGCAGGGCTTGCTGTACGTTGAGCCTCTGCAGGCTGCGCTGCAGGGCCAATTGTCTCCAGGTGAAACTGCTGCCAGTAGCAGCAGCAGCAGCAGCAACCAGGGCAGCAGCCTGGGTGCTGCTACAAAGCCGTGCGCTGAGCTGCTGCTGCAGCTGCTGCTGCTGCGCATGCGTGCTGCTGCTGCGCTGCATTCCCTTGATGCTGTGCAGCTTTTTGCTGCAGTTTGCAGCAGCAACACAGACAGCCCCACAGCTGCAGATTGGCATGCAGCCCTTCGGGCCTCACTGGTAGAGAGTGGTGGGAGCTCCTGCTGCTGCTTCTGCTGCAGCAAGAGCTGCAGCAACAACAACAAAGATTGCCACTGCGTGGAGTCTACAGTTGCTCGTTTGCTGCTGCTGGTTCAGACTCCTCAGGACCTGGGGGAACTGTTGCTGCTGCAGCTGCCGCTGCTGCAGCAGCAGCTGCCAGCGCTCTTCCTGGGCCCCGGTTCGGAGCAGCAGCATCAGCTGCTGCAGCAGCTACAGCAGCTCAGTCAGCAGCAGCAGCTGCAGAAGATGCAGCAGCTGCAGCAGCAGACATGGGGTCGGGTGACTGCTAGGGAGTTCAAGGAGTTCTTTTCCCGCGGGGGCATCGGCGCAGCAGCAGAACTCTGGCTGTTGCTGCTGCAACAGCAGCAGCAGCAACGGGAAGAAGAAAGGGCGGATGAACAAGAAGTAAGCATCTCGCTGCAGATGTCACATATTGCTAAAGCAGAAGCTGCGGATGGTTGCACTGCTGCTGCTGGTGCTGCTGCTGCTGCTGCTGCTGGCCCTCCTGCGAGGTTGTGTCACGCTGCTGTTGCTGCTGCTGCTGCAGATATCGCTCGCTGCATGCGTGGAGCTGCTTGCCCTCTTTTTGGACGAAACACAGCTGTGTGGGGACAGTCAGCAGCAGCAGCTGCACAGCAAGTTGCTGCTGCATGCGAAGCCCCCCGGTGAGGTTGCTGCAGCGCGCAAAGCAGCCGTTGCTGCAGCGCAGCAGCAGAAGGTGCAGCAGCTGCTGCAGCCCCTCTCTCCAGAGCCTCTTCTGCAGCATGAGGCGGAGCAGGTCCTACGGCATGCTGCAGGCAACGCTTACTCTCGCGCTCGAGCAGCAGCAGCAGCAGCAGCAGCAGCAAGTAGGGGAGGCGTTCCAGCGGCAGAGGAAGCAGCAGCAGCAGCAGCAGCGGACAGGGGCGCGCGGGGTCTTTATAATGCCCTATGCTCGTCCTTCCTGCAGCACAACTTGCTGCTGCAGATTGGCACCCCACGGCTGCGTCCTAAGGCAGCAGCAGCAGCTGCTGCAGCAGCAAGTGCAGTAAGCCGTGCTGCAATCATGCGCTGCAGCTTCTTCGGCTTCGAAGAGCAGCTTCAAATAGATTTTTCCACAGCAGCAGCAGCAGCAGCACCAAGAGCAGGCTCAAGAGCAGCAACTGAAGCAGCAGCAGCAGGATCAGCAGCAGCAGAGCCGCTGCTGCTGTTGAGTTCATCGATCCCATCGGAGCTTCCAGCACAAAGAAAAAGCAGCAGCAGCAGCAGCAGCAGCAGCGGCTACAGTGGCTGCCCGAGCGTCTCTGGAAAAGTTGCTGCTGCTGCACTGCAGACTCTTCTTGATCCTTCTGAGCCTCTTCTGCTGCTGCAAGTGCAGCAACAGCAGCAGCAGCAACAGCAGCAGCAGCACGAAGTAGACAACTGGGTCGGCTGCCTTGCACTGCGAGATTTGTTGATGGCTCTTGAAGAAGCTGAGCCTCTTTCTGTCTTCTGGGGTTGCTGCTGCAGACGCGTGCTGCTGCTGCAGCATCACGCAGCAGAAGCAGCAGCAGCGAGAACGCTGTCGCCACACTACTCCAACAGCAGCAGCAGCAGCAGCCGCATGGAAGTAGAGGTCTGTGTCTGGTACTGGGCGAGAGCTGTGGGCCCAGAGACACCGCAGCCCCCCTTGCTGCATGCAGCAGCAGCAGCTTTCAGCAGCAGCACGGCTTTGCAGCACTTGCTGCTGCCTCTGCCGCTGCACCAGCCAAAGCAGCAGCAGGCCCATTCTACCCACCAGAAGCAGCAGCAGCAGCAGCAGTCAGCTCCCGTGCAGTTGGAACAGCAAACACAGCAGCAGCTAGATGCTCTGCAGCACCAGCAGCTGAGAAGTGGACAAGAGCAGCAGCAAGAGGATGAAGAAGTAGACGAAAAGCAGCTGTTGCTGCAGCAGCGCGAGGGACTGCAGCAGCAGCTTGCACTGATGCAGCAGCAGCACATGCTGCTGCTGCTGCAGCTGGAGAGAGATGCACAGCACCAGCAGCAACAAACACTACCACCGCAGAAGAGCACGCAGCACCACTGTGCCGATCAATACTGCGTCCAGCAGCAGCAGCAGCAGCAGCAGCAGATGCAGCTGCAGCAGCGAATGCAGCAGCAGCAGCTGCAGCAGCAGCAGCAGAGGCATCATGACCCCATAGAAGACTCTATAATGGCTTCTGCCGCCATGTCCGGTCCCCAGCAGCATTCAGCAGCAGCTGCAGTAGCAGCAGAGGCAGCAACAGGAGCAGCGGCAGAAATAACAGCAGAAGCAGCAGCAGCAGCAGCAGAATCTGAAAAAGAGGCATCTACGATCGGCGAGCTGCTGTTGACCTCGCATGGATGCACCGCGGGGCCAGTGGCTGCAGCAGAGCTGAAGCCAGCAGCAGCAGCAGCAGCAGCAGCAGCAGCAGCACTTAAAGATTCTGCAGCAGCAGCAGCAACAGCAGCAACACCTCGAACTTATGCTGCAGCAGGCCCTGGCTTTCCTGTCAGCAAATTCATGCGAATCCGAGTCGCAGATTTGGTCCTGGGGAAATGGGAGCTCAGCCAGCAGCAGCAGCAGCAGCAG
>NW_013545628.1:0-7837 GCF_000499545.2 Eimeria tenella
CACCAGCAGCAGCAGCAGCAGTGGCCGTTGCGAACGCCGCAGCCTAAAATCTGCATGCGGTTTCCCAGAAAATGCGCGAATGAGCTCTTGTTGCTGCTGCTGCTGCTGCTGCTGGACGTCCACTGTACATACACCTCGGCGCCTGTGGGCGACGAGTGCGCAGCAGCCAAGGGGCCCTCTGCAGCAGACCCTCTTCTGTTATTCTTCGAAAATAAATATTCGCCAAAAATAAACTAATTTGGAACCTATAAACAGACGCAAGCTCCACGTTCAGCAGCAGGGCCTGTCTTGCTGCATGCGCGGCCGTGGCCACGGCCGCGGCTGCCGCTGCAGTTGCTGCTGCTGCTGCTGCTGCGGCATCCGTCTCTGAGCCAAACTCAGCAAACCGCTGTTTGTGTCTTCTCTTTGGATTTATTTATTAATTTTTAATATTTAAAATCAAATTTGAACTGCTTTGTGGAGAGGAACGCCCGAAAGTGCCGCTTCCTGCTGCTGCTGCTGCTGCTGCTGCTGCTGCTGGTTAGTCCGCAGCTGTTTACCGTACACTTCGCAGTAGCACTTTTCCTCCCCATCTTAAACCTCTAATTAATTCCTTTTAGTCTTTAGCAGCTCAAGCTCAAATTGTCTCTGGGGGCCCTCAGGCCCTCCTTATTGGCTATTAGATCTACTTAATGGGGGGGCCCCCTAAACCCTAGATCCCTAGATCCTAAACCCTAAGTCCCAAACCCTAGCTACTAAACCCTAGCTCCTAAACCCTCCAGGATGCTACGGGGCAGAGTCAGCGGAGGCTTAAACCCTAAACCCTAGGCCCTGCTGCATTAGTTCTACCCATAGTCCTGCAGGCGCTGACCGTTCAAACCCTAAACCCTAAACCCTAATCCCGCAGCGGCAGGAGAAAGGCCAAGTGCAGCGGGAACTCAATTTAAGGTAAACCTCTAATTTAGGTTTTTCTTGCCTTGGGCGGCTGCAGCCAGCCCGTGCTGCTGCTGCAGCAGGTTTCTAGGGTTTACCATCTAGGGTTTAGGATTTAGGGTTTAGGGTTTAGGGTTTAGATTACTCAAAGCAGCAGAAACATAAAATTTCTGGGAAAACTAATGACCGACACGGTTCTGGGAACGCACTGCTGTTTCAAGGGTCCTCTAGGGTTAAGGGTTTAGGGTTTAGGGTTTGGCGAGGGGGTGATGCAATTTAGGGTTTGAAGTTTAGGTGCCGAATAAGGGTTTAGGGTTCTGGAACATGATATAGGCTTAGCCGTTTGAGGATGTCTTTCGGAGCTTACGAACATTTGAGAATTAGGGTTTAGGGTTTTGCCCACAAGAATTAGGGTTTAGGGTTTTGTTCATGAGAATTAGGTTTCGGGGTTTGGTAACAAAAGTTAGGGCTTTAGGGCTTAGACCACAAAGATTACGGATTGGGGTTTTGGCCAGCAGAAGTAATTTCTAGGGTTTAGGGTTTTGGCCGCAAGGTTTAGCGTTTAGGGTTTTGGCCATAAGAATTAGGGTTTCCACTTCTGGCGTGGGGAGCTGCAATTAGGGTTTGTTCCACACGATTTAGGGTTTAGGGTTTTGGTCGTAAGAGTTAGGGTTTGACGCTTCAGCCATAAGAATTAGGGTTTAGGGTTTTGACAATTAGAAAAATTAGAATATAAGCTTTTGCCCACAAGAAACATTTTCTGGGTTCCCGCGCTTACGAAGTAGGGTTTAGGGTTTTCGTCCCCACGAATTAGGGTTTAGAGTTTCGGGCTTACAAATTAGGGTTCACGGCTTTGGCTAGGGTTTGGGGCTTTAGTGAGCAGCACAAGGCACAGTCTTAGCTACAGTCAAGAGCAAGCTTTCATGGTTTAGGGTTTAGGGCTTAAAAATTAGGGTTTAGGGTTTAGGGTTTAGGATTTAAGGTGAACGTTTAGATGACTCAAGGAATAACCAGAGAGCGTTTTGCCCATTCATCTCTCTTTGTATGTATTTACTGAGACGAATCAGCTAGCTAGGTAGCTGGCCACTTGGCTAGCTACTTGGCAGGCTAGCTAGCTAGCTAGCTATCTAGCTAGCTATCTAGCTAGCTGGGTAGCTAGCTAGCTGGTGGGCAGCTAGCCGGCTAGCTCGCTGCCAGACTAGCTGGCTACATTGCTGGCTAGCTGCCCACAAGCTAAAAGCCAACAGCTAGCTACCTAGCTAGCTGGATAGCTACCTACCTAACTAGCTAGGCAGCTAGCCACCTGGCCAGCTAGCTAGCTAGCTGTGAATGTCTGCTGCGGCCTGCTACCTTGCTGTGCAGCTTGGCCTTGGGGAGCAGTCTACATGGAGCCATTCCAGATTGCCGTGGCTAGCTGTGGCTAGCTAGCAGTGGCTAGCTAGCAGGGGCTAGCTAGCTGCATGTAAGTGTATATATATGTAATATATATTTTGATTTCAAAAATATGAATACCACGTATACATATATCCCCATCAATAGGATATATATAATTTATATTTATATGCATGCAAATCTATTACTTAAATACATTTATATGTATATATATGAACATAACATATATATATATATATATATGCATTTAATATAAATGTACATATAAGCATGTATATATTTACACATACGCATGCACATCATAAATGAACAATTCAGGAGTTTACATTTAAATGCACTTAAGTGCTTTTATATTTACATTTAAAGCCACGAAAAATACGCACTTATGCGCGCCTTTATTTGCATGCATGCATGCATGCATGCATGCATGAATGCATGCAAAAGGTCTTCTTTGCATGCAAGCAAAAAAGGCCTTTGCAGCACGAAATAGCTCCCAAAAAAGCATTTCAAAAATAAAAACATTTATATATTTGGGCTAAAGAGAAGTGTACGTACACCGAGGGCTGTACGTACACCTCAGTGGATGTAAAAGCTTTCCCAAAACTTCAAACAAATAGTCCAAACAAATGCGAATTTTCTGAGACTTTCTGTGGAAATAAAAAAAAATTTACTCGGTCTCAAATGGCATTTTAAAAGTCCTAATAAGCAAACAAATGTTATGAAATTGGCTGCGAAAAAAGAAACCAAAAAAATCCAATTTTGGCGCAGATCTGCAAAATAAGATTTCTTTGTCCAGTGCATGCGCATGCATATATACTATTTTCAAATTTCCACGCAAGTATGTGCCCCCATACTTATAAATACGTTAATGAATATATATTTGTATATGTAATTTTGTTTGTATACTTGTATACATGTGCTCATACAACGGGGGCTAATATTTGCAATTGTTAGATAGAAAGTATTTGATTTGTTTTTTTCAGAATATTTGTTATGTCCAAATTTTAGAATTTGGGAATTTATATCTGCTTGGGCATGCACACTTACGCGTATTTGCATGCAAACTACATATGTGTATACAAATATATATGTATATATATGTATTTTTTACGTGCACATATATATATATATATATATATAGATATATATATATATACATATACATGCATATGTATATACAGATACATATATATACATGTATGTATACAGCTATATGTATATATGTATATAAAGATAATATATATATTTGTTGAAACAATATATATGTGTGTAAGTAAACACAAGAAACCATCATACTGCAGTTACACGCAAACATTAGCAAACATATTTACAAATACAAATACAGCGTCATATAACATACAATATATATGTTTAGAGCATTAATAATATATCCTATAATATATTATATATTTTATATATGTAGAACTTTAGTAAGTTCACATACTATATTATATATTTTATATATGTAAGCTTTTAATATGAAGGCTGGGGCCAAAAAGTATGCCTGTAGGCGCTTCGCAGATGCTGGCAGCCCGTCATCTTTTGTTCATTAATTATCATTTCATTTATTTAAAATTATTTTCAAATAATTTCCAATTTATGATTTTGCAATTATGCGGAAAGATGCTCCTCAGCACCTGCTTTTCAGGTGTATGTGCACTCCACTGTAGTTCAGATGTACGTACACCTCATACACCTGCGCGTTAGTGCCTGCGAGCCTTTTAAACTTTCTTTATTTGAAAAACAATTTGGCATTTTGGGGGGAAAAAGCGACTTAATTTGTATTCAAATGGGATTTTATAACTTCAAATAAACAGACTAATGCTATTTTTATTCAGCAAGAACTCGAGCTTGATGGGGTGACCGCCGCTCGCGGCTCGAAGCTGGCTGGGCTGACTGCTTAAAACTCTTCTACTTTTAAATTCAAATGCAACAAAATTGAAAAGAAAAGAATTTAAAAAATAAAAATAAACTTTTAAATTTCCCAAAGCGAGAAAGCAAGGGAGGGCCCCTGCAGAATCCAGAGTGGCTGCAGGCGCTGCGGGAGCCCCTCTGCCAAATTGTAGAGTCATTTTGTGCTCATTTTCCCATTTGCCTTTAATCATAATTGAATATTTCCATTTGCTTTTATTTAAAGTTAATAAATTCCAAATTTACGCCGCCTCCCTCCACCGCAGCGACTCAACCACTCACCGGTGAGTCTCGATGCTGCACACACCAGCTAGCGGAGCCCCCATTGCCCCTAAGCGGGGTCTTTTGGGCCATTTCGAGGGCCCCCTGGGCCCCTCTGTGGCCTCGCCAGGGGCCTTCGGGGACGCATGAGGGTACTAGGGGCCCCTGTAGCTCCCGGGCGCCGGTGGGGCCCCGCAGGGTCACTGGGGGGCCCCTGGGGCCCTCAGCTTCTGTAGGCAGCACTGCTGCGTGTCTGTAGGCTTTTGGGGGCTTTTGGGGTTTCCGTTGAAGTCCTTTTTGAGTCGTTTGTGTCTCAAAGTCCTGAGTGCTGCTGCGGGTTGGGATAAGTAACTAGCTGGGGAGTTAGAGTAGTTTCGCATGCATGCATGCATGCAAAAGATGCATGCATGCATGCATGCATGCATGCATGCACGTGTTGCATGCATGCATGCATGCGCACTGTGCATGTGCGTGCGGTGCTGGGGTGTACAGACAGCCACGCAGCGCAATGGCGACCCTGGAAGAACTCTTTTCGAACTTCGGCCGCGGCAAAGATTTGGACTCCAGAACTTTTGTGAAACTTTGCAAAGATTGCAAGTTGTTGGGGGGCGGGCTCACCCAGACGGACTGCGACTTGATCTTCACCAAGTGCAAGGCCAAGGTCGGCTGCTGCTGCTGCTGCTGCTGCGGCTGCTGCGGCTGCTGCGACTACTGCTGCTGTTGCTGCTGCACTTGTTGCTGCTGCTGTTGCTGCTGTTTGGTGCTGCTGCGCTGTTGCTTGCGTACATCGCCCAGTCTACACAAGTACCTGGCGCGTGGCATTTGCTGCTGATGCTGGCTCTGCTGCTGCTGCTGCTGCTGCTGCTGGGGTGGCTTTTTGCTGCTTTTTGCTGTTGCCACCCTCCTGTTTGCTGCGCAGCCTTAGTAGCCGCTGCTGCTGCAGCGGCCCCAGCCGTCTGAACGGCTGAGCAGGGCCCCTGCTGCTGCCGCCTCCGCAGCAGCAGCAGCAGCAGTTTGTGATAGTTGCTGTGTTGCTGCTGCAGGGCGCCGCGCGTCTGACGTTCAGCGAGTTCGAAGCAGCAATGGAAGCAGTAGCAGCAAAGAAGAAGTGCTCTTTGGAGGAGCTGCTGCAGCAGGTGGGCCCCGGGGGGGGCCCCCAGTTCCGGGGCACTGCAGCAGAAGCTGTGCGCTTCTATGATGACAAAAGTACCTTCACAGGAGTGCATGCACATGGGGGCCCCTCCACTGTTGACAAAAAAGGAAAGGGTACTTTTAGCGATCCCGATCCCAACCAGCCTTCGGGGGCCTCCAAAATAACTCTCGCAGACATCTGCGACAGGTCCACTCCAGACGTCAGGGGCATCAACAAAAACTTCAAGTAGCTGCTGCTGCTGCAGCAGCAGCAGCAGCAGCGGACGCAGCAGCGGAAGCGGCTGAAGCAGCGCCGGCGGGAGCAGCGGGAGGACCAGCAGGAGAAGCAGCGGCAGCGGAAGCAGCAGTAGGACCAGCAGCAGCAGCAGCAAACGCTGAAGCAGCGGCAGCGGAAGCAGCAGCAGCAGCAGCAGCGGCAGCAGCAGCAAAGGGTGGGACGCACCGGCAGCCCCACGCAACCAGAAGGCTTGAGGCCTCCAGAGGGGGGCCCACAGGGCAGCTGGGACTGGCTGGCGCTGAGGTGGTCTCGGGACCGCTGGCTAGCTAGCTAGCTAGCTAGCTAGCTTGCTGGATAGCTGGATAGCTGGCTAGCTGGCTGGCTAGCTGGGTCGCTGGCTAGCTAGCTGGCTAGCTCGCTGGCTAGCTAGCTGGCTAGCTAGCTGGCTAGCTAGCTGGCTAGCTGGCTGGCTAGCTAGCTAGCTAGCCACCAAGCTAGCTAGCTGGCTAGCGAGTTGCCTTGCCGCCCCGCTAGGTGGCTAGCTAGCGAACGCGACAACTGCGTAACAGTTTTTTGTATTACACTTCGTGGGCTAAGGATTCAAAATCTAGGGTTTAGGGTTTGGAGTCTAGGGTGTAGGGTTCAAAATCTAGGGTTTAGGGTTTGGAGTCTAGGGTGTAGGGTTCAAAATCTAGGGTTTAGGGTTTGGAGTCTAGGGTGTAGGGTTCAAAATCTAGGGTTTAGGGTTTAGAATCTAGGGTTTAGGGTCTATAATTTAGGATTTAGGGAGAGCGCGACTGTGAGCACCCGCATCGCACTCATTGAGACCTGGCTAGGCGCCTGGCTAGCTAGCTGTCTGGCTAGCTAGCTGCCTTGCTAGCTAGCTCCCTTGTTAGCTAGCTGCCTTGTTAGCTAGCTGCCTTGTTAACTAGCTGCCTTCTTAGCTAGCCGCCTGGTTGGCTAGCTGCCCGGCTAGCTAGCCGCCCGGTTAGCTAGCTGCCTGCCTAGCTACCTGCCTAGCTAGCTGGTCGCGTGGCTAGCTAGCTGCCTGCCTAGCTAGCTGCGCGGCTAGCTAGCTGCGTGGCTAGCTAGCTGCGTGGCTAGCTAGCTGCCTGGCCACTTAGCTAGCTAGCCATCCGCACAAGGAACTTCACTTCTGCGGTTCTTTCAATCTGAACAAACAATAAACCCTAGCTAGCCTTCAAGGGCCAAAACTAGGGCCTCATTGAGGGCCCCTGAGAGCCCGCTAGGGGGCCTCTCGAGGCCCTTATCAGAGGGGCCCCTGGGGGCCCCCGGGGGCCCCAGGGGCCCCCTGGAGTCGCCCAGGGGGGCCGCTTGGGGGCCCCGTGGGGCCACAAAGGGCCTCTGGAGTTTCCCATAGGATCTTACTCCGTGTAAAGAGCTTAACCTGTTTGGGGGCCCCCAGGGGGCCCCCAGGGGGCCCCACAGCTCTTTAGCGGGGGCCCCCAGGGGCCCCCATGAGCCTGTGGGGCCCCCCAGGGGACCCACAAGTTCATTGGGGGCCCTCGAGGGCCTCCTGGGGCTTCAGCAGCGGCTTAACAGCATCAATGGCATCTCTGGCAACATCATCTACGTGCTGCGTTGCATCTATTTCTATAAGAGTGGGGGGGGCCCCCAGGGGGCCCCCGTCCTGGGGGGCCCCCGGGGGGCCCCCCATGGGGCCCCCTTCCTTGAGGGCCCCCAGAACCGCTGCGAGGCTGTCTCCATAATCCTTAATGCGGCGCTCCAGCACTTCCAGCGCGTCATCCTCCCTTCGTGCCCCCTGGGGGCCCCCAGGGGGGCCCCCCTGGGGCCCCCCCTGGGGGCCCTCAGGGGGGCCCCCCAAAAGGCCCGCGGGGGGGGGCCTGTGGGGCCCATAAACTATTCCTGTCTTGGGGTCTATAAGGCGGCCTTCAAGTCTCTTTAGGAGACAGTCTCTGGGGGCGATTAGCAGCAGCACAGAAGCTGCAGCAAACGCAAACGCCCCACAGC
>NW_013545629.1:0-7457 GCF_000499545.2 Eimeria tenella
CTGTTGCTGCTGCTGCTGCTGCTGCTGCAGGGAGGTGTACCGCTGCAGCACCTCCTGCAGCTGCTGCAGCAAAGAGTAATCCTCTGTATGGTGAGAAAGCAGAGACTCCCCATCCTTCGCTCCCGACGCCGTCGCTGCTGCTGCTTCTCGCGATGCAGCTGCTGCTGCTGTCGCCGCCTGAGGGGCCCCCGGCCCCCGAGCTGCGGGAAACCCTCGGGGCATCTGCTTCTGCTGCTGCTGCTGCAGGCGCGTGCTGCTGCAGCGCATGCAGCTGCTGCGGTGGAGGCGCCGCGGCCCCCTGCCTTGCGGGCCTCTGCAGGAGAAGACAAAAGCCGAAAACCCAGAGAAGCTGCTGCTGAAAACCCAAGGCAAAAAGGAGCAGCATCAACAGACACTGAAAGGCCGCTTCGCCGCCGCTCGGAACTGTGCTGCAGAGCAGGCAGCTGCGGTGTCTGTACACCTGCAAAAACTGTGGGAGAAGACGCAAAGGGGGGCCCCCAGGCGACAGACACGAGGGGCCCCCCCGGGCTGCATAGGGTGGGGCAGGGCTACTGCAGCGCCCGGCTGGCTGGGCCCGCGCACAGCTTTAGGCAGCCTTTTGCGTGGCAATAAAGAAAGAATTCATGAAATTTGAGGCCCCAGAAATGTATTAAAGGGGACTGTGCAGAGCCGCGGCCGCGGGACACCAGAAGGAGGGGTGGGGGTGCTTGCCCGAGCCCCGCTCAGTCCTGGCCGGCCCGACGGGCCACAGCGGAAGCCGCAGCGGGATTATTAAGGCAAGGAAAACAAAAGAAACAACGAAACTGAAAAAAACAGAAAAAAGAACAAAGAGACCAGCCGTAGAAGGAGCAGCTCAACACCCAAAGGACCGCCGGGAGGCTGGGGCCCCCCCTGCTGCCTTACTGAGATGGTTCGGTGTGGGGAGCCCAGGGGCAGGCCTTCTACCGCATATTCCCGCTTAATTTAGCCACATTTCTTTTTTACTTTCTGCTAAACATTTCCTTAGCGCAAAAAATCGAATTAAACGCCCCCAAAGGCCCAAGAAAGGCCTGCTGCCCCCCCAGGACAAGCACCCGAGACCCCCTGCTGTGTGCCAGCCTGATCGCTGGCCTCGGGTTGGTCTCTCCCAACAAACGCCGCACAATAACTCTGTTTTACTCCGTTTCGCCGCAACAGTTTATATGAAGGACATTTAAATATACGGGAAAGGGAAACAGGCAAAGAAACGGTGCACCAGAGCTGTCTGCACGCCCAGTCTCGCAGCAAAGACGCAGCAGCAGAGCCGCGCCGCGCCCAGGCGTGCAGCCATCAGCGCTCACCGGGTGTATAGACACTCCAATACTGCATGAAAATCTTCAAAGCTGCTCTTTTGGCTCCGCGGTGTACGTACAGGTGAAGCCCAGGGGCGAACTTTTGCTTACGAGTTCCCTGCGGGGTCTTGTGCCTGAGTCGCCGCCGCTGCGGTCTCGGGGGCACGCCAGATGCGGAAGAGCTGCTTCACTTTCCGCGTCTTCTCCTATTTTTTGCCATTCTAGGGCCCATTTAAAGGCTCTACGAAGCAGTGCTGGGGCCCAGTTAAAGAATTGATAAGGGTCTTCAGCCCTGCGGGCGAGCCCGAAGCCTTTCGCCCAAAACCAGAGCCCGGGGCCCCCAGCCAATGCAGCCACCGCGGGGCACAGCAAAAAGTGGCAAAGGCCTTTCGCGGGGCCCTGCAGCAAAGATAATTCGCGGACTTAGCCGCATTCTGGGCATTAACGCAAAGAGAGTTCTAGGTCTCAATCACTGAAAGTGCCGGCTGTTTAGACTTTGAGCCCCGCGGGAGAGTCTTCCTGCAGCAAAAGTCTTCGCAGCCCAGCAGCAGGGGCCCCTGTGAGCCCCGAGTAGTCTTTAAGAGGCAAATCCGCTAGTAGTGCCCCGTTAGACCTCAGAGTTGCAAGTGGAAGTGGCAGCAAATTGTGCAGCTCATCTCCTTCAATGAATAAGTGCCAATTGATCTGCTTGAAGTCCAGGCTCAATCACGCGTTCGGCGAGCCAGACATGAAAAATAAATTGTTGCCTTCCAAAACATTGAATTGCCGGCAAATACGATGCAGGCGAGGGAGCCTGTGAATTGGGAAAAGGAGAATAAGACAGACTCTGGAGCACTGACGGGGAAGCCTTTTAGAAGAAACGCTCGAGGCCCCCTGTGAGATGGTGTGGGCAATGATGCCCCACTCTTGGCCCTCAGCAGCGAGGCCCATTGGGCTAAGTGGCATTTTCATGGGCACAGGCGCAGAGGCATGCAGGCAGCGACGCCTTTCTAAGATAGTGGCCTTCCCCCAGGCGCAAGGCTTGTATTGCTCTGTGGTTCTTTGTTCCTTTTTGAAGAGTACACTTGCTCTCATTGGTCTCTCATTTTGCAAAAAATTAACAATATTTTGCTCCGGCAGTGTGCTTCGCTCATGCACCTGCTGCGCTCGCTAACAGTGGTCTAAAAGGAAAAAGCCTGGTTTCATGAAAAGAACTTGCACAAAGAAGACATGCATGGCCATTTCAAGAGGCTCAGCCTCTTCGATTTATGATGCTGCACATCTGCACAGGTTAACAGAAAAGAAAGAACACTAATTGGACAGGTTGTAGGGTTTAGGTTTTCGCGTTCAAGGTTATCCCGCATGCGGCCCGGTCCACTAAAATATGTCAAAAGCAGCAATTTAGAGTTTTAACTTTAGTCTTTACAGTGCAGGGTTTAGGGTTTAGGGTTTAGGGTCTCTTCCCTGCAAACATGCTAATTCCTAGCGGCTGCAATCATCACCTACCTTTCTATACACCCAATATCCTTGAAGATCTAGGATTGCATCAGAGAAAGATAATGCTGAAAATAAGTTTTAGTAGAAAGAATAAGAGCATTTCAACTGGTATCTGTGCTGGCCTTGCCACGGCCGATAACCTTTGGAAAAGGAAAATTGGCTTCTAGGTTGTGAGACATCAAACCACACTGCCTTGCTTAGCTAATAAAAATCCAATCAAGCCAGCTCTAGCAGCAAGTTGCGCTCATTACTTAAAAAACTGGTTGCTCGCAAGAGCCCCGGCCTTTGCTGACCAGTTTGTTTAGGAAACGGACGCCAAGTAGCTTCCTGGATGGGAAAGGAGGGCTGCCTACTAGGCTGTTTCCGCTATCTCAATTCAGCAAGACAGGATTGTTCTTGAAGGCGCAGTGGCTCATGCATTTTTGCTGCAAGGATAGCTGCGCTTGCCGTGCGAGAGAGCAGGTGCTTTGCTACGGGACCTAGCGCTACACTTGTGTAGCTGCGCTTCATTTAATACAGGAGCTAGCGGACTTCTCTGAAGTGTTACGCCATTTTCGCTCAGACAAAAGTGCAAATAGATATCAACTGAGGACAACGCAGACACGCAGGGGTCGTCGAGCAAAGAATTGATTGCACTAAGGATCTGCTGTCGGCTGACGGCCTCCATAGTGCCTCTGCCTTCTTAATACATTGGTGGCGCTTCAGCAGTTCTTTTCTGCTATTCTTCTGGAGTTTTAATTTTTTTGAACTGTGCTTACTGAGCTGCTGCTCACTCTAATAATGTTGGCCATGACGGCATTTTCTGAAATTGCATGCTGTGCCGTTATCCCTCTCCGAGCTTTGGGGTCCTCTTTCCTCAAGAAATATCCACAACTCTGCTTACAAACTTTCGCCAGGAGCTGTTCTCTCTAGCACTGCTCCAAGCGCTTCTATGGAAAGTGAGGCTTTTAGGGTTATACAAGTGTGCAATTAATAAGGTGAAGCAAAGGCATTAGGTGATGCACTATTCGTGCCGGGCTCTTGGCTCGAGAAATATTTTTTCGCGGTCTCATTTGGTGTACGTACAACTCTCACTGGCATCAATGATGCTGTCAGTCCCAACACCTGGCCTGAATGCAGATATCCATGAAGCTGTTCTGTTGCAAAAGCCAGTTTTGGTTATCTGAGGCAATTATATTTGGGCTTAATCCGTTCTGCCTACAACCTCTGACTGCAATTCCTGAATAACATTATAGTCCTGGCGTAGCAGCGGGCTTCTGCGCAAATCCCTTATGATATTCTTCTCTAGCTGACCGCCTGAAAGAAGCACACAGTCTAGCTAAGCACTCAATGGATTGTTCTTACAGTGTTCTTCTGCCACGACAGTAATACAGAGAGCGCTCCAGACTTACACTTCGGGCTCTCGAGCCACAGAGGACCTCTCTGAGGCAAGCCGGTGGCTGCGTGGGCGCATCTCACTTACTGATCCATTAGCTTATGAGCTCTAGCAGCTGGCCTGAGTCAGTTTTGTCGCCCGCGATACGTTTTAGAGCAGTCTCTTTATACAGACTGCAGCAAAGGCTACACGCCGGCCAGCAGAGCCCCGAGCCGACGAATGAATTTGCAGTGAAGCTCTAACTGACCAGATACGCCTACAGGCTATCACCCGCCCCGCATTGCCAGGCCTACTCCGACAGAGTTGGCGCCCCTAAAGGACTAGTCCCGACCCCACAACCCCTCTTTTCTGAAAGTCTCTTCAAGTAAACATCCTGTGTTGCAGTCGCGGCCAACTGTTACTCTTGACGCTTCTTCAGTGCTGCATGCAAAGCTTGGCACGGCGCTACGGAGATGCGCGCCAGCCGCCACGCCGGCTGCCACTGGACTTCCTCTCGAACTTCGTTTCAGAAGTGTCATGAAGTGCAGTGCACTTCATGACATTCGCGAGGCGGAAAAGCGGGAGAGGCACTCACAAGTTAGATGGGCTCACCCCACTGCATGAGCGCCGCCCCACCATCTTCTTGTTTAGGTCTACACTCGCCACTATCTCAGTACAGCCCCACTAAAGCAGTTTGTAAGCACTTAGTGTCTGCCAGGATAGCGAGGCGTAAGCAGGAAGCTGTTAAATGCAGGCTTTCAACGGCTTCTCCACTCACGCCTCCTTAGGTGCAGCTCTCAGGCCTAGATGTATATTGCAAGGCGAGAAATAATACGCATTTAACTTCCTACATGGGCCCGAAGGTCGGGGCCCAAAGGCATCAAAGCAAGGACCCCCACCGGGTCCTTGATGTGGCTTCCGCAGAACAGCAGCGTTTGGCCCGCATGCAATATAAATGGTAAGACGAATGAAGTTTATGAACGCGAAAAACAGATCTTCGGACCCAGGACATTTATCCTCTATTTTCTTCACCACGGGAATCCTTTTGGTACAGTAAGGGCCTCAAGGAGCCCCTCTGTCGTCAGCAACTGACGGCGATGTGAAGAATAATTTACTTCCTGTTTTCTCAAAAGGTCGTCTTCAAACTTGACTAAATACTGAAGGTTTTCCACTTTGCCAGTGAGAAGTGCTGCAGCAATTTCCGCACGGAAAAGCTTCGCCGGTCGCGGGCACTCACGGAAACGCAGAAAAATAAAAAGTATCGAGCTTGTGAGATCCAGCCTAAAAAGAAAAAATATATTCTTTTTTTAAGCCAATAAATTAGGGCTGTTTCGGCCACATTTGGCCATTCTTGCTGCTCCACTGAAACGGAATATGGGCTATACGGCCAGAAGCCTGGCTGGCCAGTTAGCTCTGTGGGCTAACACAGTTATAACTATTCGAGAATAAAAGTAATAATATATAAGAAGTATATAGTACTCTACTGTGCCATCAAATGCCCCAGAAATAGTGTCTTAAACTTAGAGAGGCTAGAAAGCTGTTAGCGCTGCAGTACAAGAGGAGCTAACAGTGCACCGAGGAATGAACTTAAAAGGCCCGAAAGGCAATAATAGATCAATGTTTAGCAACTACTGTTTGAAAAAGAGAAAATATGAAACAGTGTTCTTTGCTTTTCTCTGGAGCCAGCAACAGAGCAACGGAAACTCCCTCTCTCCTTCAGAGAGGGACTGCCTAGAACTCAAAGGCTGCAAAAAAGCACTTTAATGTTCTTTGCTGCGCACTCAGTTGCCATAAATATTCAGAGAGGAGTAGAGCTACTGAGTCTCTCTGTAGCTTTGTCTCAACTCTGCTGCTGCTAGCCCAAGCAGCAGCACCTCTCAGCAAGGCAGCAGCAGCCTGGGACTGAATAGACCTTCTCAAGACTTTTTTCTTCTGGGATTTCTTGCATTGGGACTCTAGCTGTGGTCGTGGCGCTGCATGCACTGCAGCTATCTGGCTCTGCTTCAGTGGAGCCTTTTGAAATTTACCGCATGGGGGACTTAGGCATATTTCTCTCTAAAGTAAAGCCGGCTTTGTGGTCCCACGAGGCCTCCCAATGCTCTTAATCGGGACATATTAAAGAAGCACCTATTATTCAAAGCAGCCCTCAGCAGCAGAGCAGCAGCTGGGCTGCAGCAGAGCAGCAGCTGGCTGCGGCAGAGAAGCAGCAGAGCAGCAGCAGAGCAGCAGCAGGACAGCAGCTGAGCAGCAGCAGAGGAACAGGGCTGCCTGAACTCCGTGTCTGTACGTTAAGAGACGCCGCACAGCGCGACTACAGCAAGTGTGGAGGGCCTGGAGTGAGAGGAAATGATACAAACTAGAGTGAAAAAGAAAGAAAAAGATAAAACGAAGAATAATCACAAATAATACGTTGTCACTGGAGGCAGCAGCAGTTACACCCGAGACACCTCTGCACGTCTGCAGAGGGAGAGGCTTGAAAGCCCCCGTTTTCTAGACTTGGCAAGCACTTAGCCATATGAGACAGTCTTTTTAAAGCCATAAAAATAAAAAAGTCAATTAAAAATGATGAAAATTAGGAAATTCGTCGCGTGCTGCTGCTGCTGCTGCTGCTGAGCCGCAGCAGAGCCGCAGCTGGCTGTCCGATGGTCGCCAGGGCCCCACAGGCGCAGCGAGACGCGGGGGCCCCGTTTGTCGCAGCAGCTTCCTGTGTTTGTTTTGTCTCTTAGAAGAATCATAAAAGGGTATTTGTGTCATTTACGAAGAAGCTGCTGCGGCGGGCTTGCTGCTGGGGTGTACACACAGCTCGCTCGCCGCCAGCCGCGGCGGGAGAGTTTCCGCAGACCCCAAACCCTCGCCGCAAACCCTAAACCCTAAACCCTTGACGCTCCTTCCTGCCTCTAAACCTTTTTTAGAGGCCCCACACGGCCCCCAAAGCCTCTTTTCCCGGGCCAGCAGCAGCAGGAGCTCCCCCAAGTCTCACTTCGCCTGGGCGACAGAGCCAAGGGGGAAATGTCCGGGGCCCCCAGCCCCTGCATGCAAACCCTTTTGCCTTTTCTTTGCTGCAGCACATTCGAGGCCCCATGCCTTTCCCAGGGGGCCCCTCTTTGGGCCCCGTTGGGGGCCTCCAGGCCTCCCTCAGGGCTGAGGCGGCCCAGCCCCTGTGCACAGAAGCAGAGCAGCCGCAACTAGCAGCAGAAGCAGCAGCAGCAGCAGCAGCAGACTTAAGCCCCCGCAGCCCTTGGGGAGTACGCCCCCCGGCTCCACTGGGGGCTCGCGGCAGCGCCGTGGAGGCGCGCTCTCCAGCAGCAGCAGCAGCA
>NW_013545630.1:0-7272 GCF_000499545.2 Eimeria tenella
GTTCCGAAAATAACGATTGTTTGCATAACGACGAAAGAGTTTAACTCGATAATGGAGAAGGAGAAGGAGAGAGGCAGCAGCAGCAGCGGCAGCCCGCAGGACGCCGCAGCCGCGGGCGAGCCGCAGCAGCAGCCGCAGCAGCAGCAGCAGCAGCAGCAGCAGCAGCAGCAGCCGGAAGCGGTGAAGGCGTGAGCCGGCGCCGCGGGAATAGTTTACTCGTCTGCTAGCTATTTATTACTTCTGTTGTTCTGAATGGTGCTGACTGAATTGTGAATTGTGAGCCTGCGCTGAGGAAGGAAGCTCGCGGCCGCGGGTTGTACGTACACCCGGTGTGCGTGCACGGGGTGTACGCGCACGGGGTGTACGTACAACCGGCGGCGGCGGGAGGCCTCTGTGCAAGTTTGTGTGTATGTGCTCTTCTGCACATTATGTACTGTTTAAAAAGTTTATTCTGCAAAATAAACGACTAGTGACTGCCAAATATGCCAAATTGTTGCGCGCTTCCACTTGGAAATCTGAATCCACTTGCGCACGCCGCCAGTACAGATGCACCTTGCATGCATGCCTTTTCTTTCAACAGAAGACTCTTGCTGCCGGCCCCAAGCCTGGCGCATTTAGCTTTCCTTCCGGTTCCGGAAACTTCGTCACCTAAGTATCATTTGAAACCCTCGCTGCTGCGCCGCTGCTGCTGCGCTGCTGCTGCTGCTGCGGCGGCGCCGCAGCTGCGCCGGGCCCCGCTGCGTGTACACCCGAAAAACTGCGCCCACGGGGTGCGCGGCCGCGGTGTAGGTACACCGCGCCAACAGCAGCAGCAAAGCGCTCAGCTCCAGAGCCAGCAGCACTGCTGCAGCACTGCGGCAGCGGCGGTCAGCAGCTGCAGCAGCAAATCTAAAAATAACTGCTCTTCGGAGCGAGCAGCACTGCTGCAGCAAAGCCACAGCGGCAGCGGTTAACAGCTACAGCTGCAGCGGTCCTTGTCAGCTACAACTCCGCAACACTACCGACAGCAGCTGCAGCAGCAGCAGCTGTCCTCGTCAGCTACAACCCTGCAACACTACTGGCTGCAGCAGCAGCAGCGCCATGGAACTCTCGGCAGCAGCAGATGCAACAGCGGACAGAAGCTCTTAGCAGTGGCAGCACGAGTTCGCAGCAGCAGCTGCACTGCTGCCGCAGCAACTGCAGCACCAGGTTCTCTCTGCTTGGCCACAGCCCAGCAGCAGCACTGACACGGGCAGCCCCACCCCCAGAAATGGCAGCCAAACCCTCTAGCTGCTGCACATGAAGCAACGGGGCTGCTGCATGCGAGCAGCAGCGAGGCGGTGGCCCTTGCTGCTGCCGCTGCAAATACCGAAAAATCGAAGCGGCGGCTGCGGTGTCTGTACAGCCGGCGTGGGCGCCGGGCCACGCACGCCCCTGAGGTGTACTGACAGCTGAGGTGTACGTTCACCTGGGAGGCAAGGGTGGCTTCTAGTGAAGCCTAAAGAACGCGAGATCTGGGCTGAGGCGCCCAGGATGCAGAACCATCACCCTCGAGTGTGAAATATGAATTGAGTTGGAATCAATTTTGGAAATAGTGGAATTACTTGCCGGTGTACTTGGTGACAGCCTTGGTGCCCTCGGAAACGGCGTGCTTGGCGAGTTCGCCGGGAAGCACCAGGCGGACGGCCGTCTGGATCTCGCGGGAGGAAAGCGTATCTTTTTTGTTGTATTTGCACAGCTTTCCAGCTTCCGAGGCAATTTTATCGAAAGTATCGCCAATTAAAGAGGTCATGATCATCATGGACTTCTTGCTGATGCCGGTTTCGGGGTGCACCTGCTTCAGCACCTTGAAGATGTACGAGCTGTAGGTCTCAGCTCTCCGCTTCTTCCCCTTCCCCTTCCCCTTCCCGCTCGCGGGCTTCGCGGACTTCGCCGGCTTTTTGGAAACCATTTTCAACTCCTTTTTATTACGCCTTCATAAATGACACACGCGGAATGATGAGTTGTGCGCAGCACCCCGAGCTGCGCAGACACCCCAACAGCCTGCGCACTGCGACACCCGACGGGGGGTGATCGCCGCAGCACGCGGCTAGCACGTCGCGGGGGCTGGCTAGCACCTCTGTCTGCAACTTTGCCCTCTAAATCTCGCCAATATTACGAAATTTAACATTTAATTCCAAATATTTCGCATTTTGCGCAAAAACCCCGCTGAAATACCCCCCGCACGCAGGATCTCACCCAGACACGCCACTTTCACACCACCCCTTGGGGCCCGCCAGCTCCCCGCGGCGCAGCAGAAGCGCACCTGCCCGTTCAAATTCAATTCTTCTTTATTTTTATTTAGTTTTCTTTTATCTATTCGCATGCAGATACGCAAAGAAGCACGAAGGTGCCTGCCCGCAGCGCGAGAGGCAGCCATTCACGCTGCTGCACCCCGCCTGCACAGCAGCAACACATCTCTGTCCAAGTTGAAACAAATTGTGGCTAAGAGGAAAGCAAATATAATAGTCCATTTATCTGCATAGAGATCTGCCAGCTAAGCCATTTAAGGCTTTCTTGTTCTGCGTGGATGGGGCTGGCTCTTGTTGAATATTCTACAGTGTGCAAAGGGGAATCCGCAGCGGCCAGCTGTACCTGGGGCCCTCTGCGCCATTAAGTAATTAAAACTTAATATATTTGTTCTGCGAAAACAACGCAGCAGCTGAGAACGCGAAATGAGTCGTTTGAACTTCGCCAGAAACTGTGCCACTGCCGACAGTATAGGACGCCATGTGTATAGCATGTATATGAGATGCATGCGCATGCATGCATGTACACATGCAATATATGGGTATTATTTAGGATATATGTGTGTATAGAGGCCCCTTGTTTACAAAATATTAATAATATTTAGTGTATTTTGCATGTTTATGCATGCATAACATTTATGCATGCGCATTTTAGGTACATTAAACTGACTTATTACCACTTTGCTCCTTATAAGTGCAGCATACAGCCAAACGCATCATTGTGTGTATGTGTGTACGGTCTTCAAGTTGATGCTTACAACTGTCACGTATGTATATATATATATATATATGCATATATATGTACACGTAATTATACATATATATGTATATATATATACACACATTATATATATATATGCATATTATATATATATAATATATATATATACATATACAAATATAGATATAGATATAAGGCCCCTGCATTTGCAGGTGGAAGACCGTTTGGGTGCATCAGCAAACAGAAGTTACCAATTCTTATTTACTTTCTTAAACAGAAGATTCAACAATAATAAATTCCCATAGTGTGAGGGGCAATGCTTTACACATTATGCAAGTAGAGGCGCCAAAGCAAGTTTAAATAAAAGTTGTCAATTAACTGCAGCAAGTGTTCTCATTTTGAATAAAAATAAGTGACGAAAGATTTGCAAAACTGCCGCAAGTTGTTCTCATTATGAATAATAATAAATAATGAAAGATTTGCAAAACTCTGCGAGAGGGCACATTTGAAAAGGTGACTGTGCAGCCCAGAACCTGGGGTGTCTGTACACCCTGCACTTGAGATCAAGCACATTCAAAAAGGAAATGATTTCACTTTCTTCTGTTGACTCATTTAAAGTTTTCCGTGATTTCCAAAGTTTCACAGGTGCAGAGAAAGCTGCTGCTTCCTTGCAGCGCTGCTGTCTTGCTTCCCTTTTTAAACAAGCTGCCAGCAGCGAGCAGCAGCTTGCTGCTGCTTGCTGCTGCTTGCTGCTGCAGCACGTGAAGGGCCAGCAGCTTGTTGCTGCATCTTCTCCTGCTGCTGCTTCACATGGGGTGTACGTACATCCCATTATGTACACTTCACCCAGTGAACACCGAAAAGAGGAAAAGCCGAAAAAAAGGAAAAATCGCATTTTAATTTTGATAAAAGAAATAAAAACTAAGTGAGCAAAAGGGGAAAAGCTAGCCAGTGAAGTTGCATGCACTTCGACACAAAATGGGCTAATAAGGAAGCAAAAAGACACACATAAACCGACACGCCCTCTGCAGCAGAAGCAGCAACAAATAAAAATGAAAATAAAAACAAAATTTAATATTTCGGAAGTTAAAGGGCCATCCACCAGAAAGGCGGGTGCTAGTTGCTTCTCTGTGTGCTGCTCATTTGCCGCAAGAGCGGTTGCTCTCATTGCAACTAGCTATCTGCAGCTAGCTGCAGCAGCTAGCTAGCTGCGGATAGCTAGCTAGCTGTAGCCAGCTAGCTGTAGCTAGCTAGCTGTAGCTAGCTAGCTATAGCTAGCTAACTGTAGCTAGCCACTGCAGACTCTTTTGTCCCTGAATTTTCCGCCTCCGAATTCCCAAGAGCTGCTGCACAACGCGCGGGGGCAGGGGGACCCCTTTTGGGGAAATCTGGGGGCCCCCTCCACCCTGTATTGTTTCTCGAGTTGCTTTGTGCTGGCCTCAATAGCTGCTTGGAGTGCAGCTGCAAAGCTCGAAAGCAGCATGCAACTGTAGCTAGCTGTGGCTAGCTGCGAGTAGCCAGGGGCTGGGCGCTGCAGCTGTGCATCCAGAGGCACAACCGCGCCGGCGTAAGCCAGGCAGCAGCAGCAGCAGCAGCAAAGGCTTCGCCTGCTGAATGAGAACGGCTTTGGGGCCTCTGGCTCCAATTATTGAGTGGCGCCTTTTTGCCGCATCTGCATGCATGCGCATGCAGGCGCAACTTCAGCACCCTCATCGTAGGATAATGCGAAGTCCCCGTGATTGAACTGTGCAAAAACTAATTGTTTACTAACAGCTTCCAAGCATGCATTCAGTAGAATTCATCTTCTATTGCTAAGGAGTCGCTGCTGTCTGCTACTGGATGTACACCGGGCTCCATCCTGAGGTGTACGTACACTGCAGATAGAAAGCCCCACTGAGCTGAAGGTGCAGCAGCAGCAGCAGCAGCTCAGCTGTACGTACACACTGCCTCCTCGACCTCGCAGCTGTGTTGTTGTTGAAGCTGCCCTGGTGGCGCTAGGTGCTAGCTGCTCACTGGCTAGCTAGCAAGGTGCCTAGCTAGCTACTTGGCTAGCTGCCTAGCTAGCTACTTGGTTAGCTGCTTGGCTAGCTGCTTGGCTGCTTGGGCTAGTTGCCTCGCTAGCCGCCTAGCTAGCTGCCCAGCTCGTAACAGTGCCAGTTGCTGCTGCCATTTGCTAACAAATCCAAAGAAATGCCTTTTTGAAAACAAGACAGAATTAAACAACGGCGTCAATCATATCCGCCCCCAAAAGGGAACACTTCAAACAGATGCGCAGCCAGTCAGAAGAGAAGCTTCTGAGTGGCAGAAAATGAAAAAGAGCCAAAGGTGACCGGCACCCCACTGCAGCAGCAGCTGCAGCAGCAGCAGCTGATGCTGCTGCAGCAGCAGCAGCGGGAGCTACGCGTCTTCCCCCACTGCCCCTCGAATGACGACGGAGTTCGGGGAAGTGGGGCACCTCCTGCGGTGCCGCAGCGCATATCCAGGGGCCTGCATAACAGCAGCAGCGCAGCAGAGCAGCAGCAGCAGCAGCTGGTGCAGCAGCAAGAGCAGCAGCTAGCTCGCCGCGAGACGGCCAACGGCAGCCCCAGGAGACACAAAACATTAAAGAATAAAAAGGGGTCAAAAGGGGAAATGAGAAAGGCAAAATAAAACAAACAAAACTCACAGCTGCCCTCTCTTCTGTGTGCTGCCGTGCTGCAGCAGCTTTTCTTGGGTCCGCCCAGGGGGCCCCCTGCAGCTGCAGCAGCTGCATCTTCCTATTGTAAATCCCCACAGCCTCGCTCTGCCTCATATAGGCACAGAGCTCGGGGTCTGGGGGGCCCCCTGGGGGGCCCCCCTGGGGGGCCCCCCAGGGGCCCCCCGTGTCTCGACAGCTTTCCCTCATGGGAAGCAGCAGCCGCCGCCGAACCCAAACTCGACAGTCCTCTGTCACATCTTTTATTGCGCGCGCAGACACCGTCATGACCCTGCTGCTGCTGCTGTTGCTGCTGCTGCTGTTGCTGCTGCTGCTGTTGCTGCTGCTGTTGCTGCTGCTGCTATCCCGCGTACACATTTTGGGAAGCGAGGGGGAGGGCCCCTGGTCTGACAACAGGGGCCCCCAACTAGCAGCGAACCACTGGTCCTCTAGTGACTGCTTTTGCCGCATTAGAAGAGAAGAAAATAGCACAATGTCGTGCGATTTTGGCTTCTCAGACTGCTGCTGCTGCTGCTGCTGCAGCGTGTCTAAAGCGAGGCAGCAGGCAGTATAGTAGCCATAGGTCTGGATAGAAAAGGAGCGACTGGTGGGTGCTTCGGCCGCTGCAGACTCTGCTGCCAAGCTGCCGCTGCTGCTGCTGTTGCTGCTAGTGCTGTTGCTGCTGCCGCTGGCAGTGCCGTTGCTGTCACTGAAGCTGTTGCTGTTTGTGAGGTGCGGCTGCTGCTCAGCAGCATCTCGCTGCTGCTGCTTCGCTGCCTCGCCTTCCGCTTCCTCATCGCCCTGCTGCTGCTGCTGCTGCTGCGCTGCACCCGCAGCAGCAGCCTCTGCGAGCTGCACTGTCCACGCCGTCGGGGAAACAGAAATGGCTGAATGGGGGGGCACTTTGCTTTCAACAGCCCGCAGCGTCTCCAGCCCTGCAGCAACAGCAGCAGAGCAGCAGCAAAAGCAAAAGTGTTTCCCAGAACACCCCGCGCCAGATCTAGCTGCTGCAGCCAGCTGCTGCAGCTAACGACTCCCAGCAGCAACTCACCATATATTCGCAGCAGAAACTGTTGCGCCAGCTTCTCCCTCTCTGCTCTGCCTACTGTTGCAGCAGCAATTAGCAAAGCTTCTTCAGAAGGTACCCCAAGGGCCCCTCCGTCGAGGGAATTCTCGCTGCTACAGCTGCTGCTGCCCCTGCTGCTGCTGCTGCCGCTGCTGGGGGTGTCAGTGTCTGTCCACTGCACGTCGAACGCGCCTTTGTCCTTGGCGAGGCACATCTGTCTTTTCCACCGCTGCTCCAGCTGCTGCTGCTGCTGCTGCCGCTCGTCAGCAAGTTGCTGCGCGTCCCGCCCCCTTTTTTGCGGCGCTGCAGCTGCGCCCAGCGCAGCTGAGCCCCCACATGTCCTCCGTTTTAGTTCAAGCCCTTGCAAGTAAGTTTCTAAAAGGGGTTGGGGGGCCCTTTGTGGATAGAGGAAGACATGTCTGTGTCGCTGCCGCAGCAAGTCGAACGCTTCCTGCAGGGGCCCCGCTGCTGCGCTGCTGCTGCTGCTGCTGTTGGGCGAGGTGTGACCTGAAGCCTGCTGCTGCAGCAGCCGGCAGATGATGCA
>NW_013545631.1:0-7672 GCF_000499545.2 Eimeria tenella
AAATGAGAAATCCCAGCAGCAGGAGCTTCAAACACAGCAGCAGCAACACGAGGCTGAGCAGCCCAGGTGCTCTAAGCCCAATCAGGACTGCTGCGAGCAGCAGCAGAACCCGCAGCATCAACAACAGCAAGAGCAGCAGCAGCAGCAACAACAGCAGCAGCAAGAGCACGCCGCTTCCACGGGTGAGGTCAACTAAGCCGTTTCTCGGCAAATGGCGATCTCCAGCGGACACTTGCAGTGCAGAAATGCTTCTGCTGCTGCTGCTGCTGCTGCTGCGTCTGCTGCTGCTGCGTCTGCTGCTGCGGCTGCTGCTGGGGGCTCCTCTGCTGCTCGCGCGGTACCTGCAATGCGGACAAGGAGGCACAGCAGCGACACAGACACACGAGGGTATTCAGCCAAAGGCTTTCGCTGCTTGTGGTAGCAGCAGCAGCAGCAGCAGCAGCAGAGCCGCGTGAGCAAGGCGCAGCTGGACCCAGACCACTATGCGGCCTCCCAAGGACCCCCCAGAAGCCCCCAGGGGCCCGCACGGGCCCCCCAGAAGCCCTCAGGGGCCCCCGAAGGGCCCCCTAGGGGCCTCTAGGAGGTGTTAGGGGCCCCCAAGAAGCTGCTGAGGGCCTGTAGGCCCCCCGGTGGGGCCCCCGTGCTGCACTGACCTGCTGCTTCTTGAGAAGGCGAGTGGCGAAAAGAACCTGCGGAGTTATACTGCAGCCAGGGGGGGAGGTCGCTGGGGCCCCTCCAGAGTTTGGGGCCAAAGGGTACAGTGCCCGTGGCTGATTCTGCTGCTGCTGCTGCTGCTGCTGCGTCTGCTGCTGCTGCGTCTGCTGCTGCGGCTGCTGCTGGGGGCTCCTCTGCTGCTCGCGCGGTACCTGCAATGCGGACAAGGAGGCACAGCAGCGACACAGACACACGAGGGTATTCAGCCAAAGGCTTTCGCTGCTTGTGGTAGCAGCAGCAGCAGCAGCAGCAGCAGCAGAAGCATTTCTGCACTGCAAGTGTCCGCTGGAGATCGCCATTTGCCGAGAAACGGCTTAGTTGACCTCACCCGTGGAAGCGGCGTGCTCTTGCTGCTGCTGTTGTTGCTGCTGCTGCTGCTCTTGCTGTTGTTGATGCTGCGGGTTCTGCTGCTGCTCGCAGCAGTCCTGATTGGGCTTAGAGCACCTGGGCTGCTCAGCCTCGTGTTGCTGCTGCTGTGTTTGAAGCTCCTGCTGCTGGGATTTCTCATTTTCGTGTCCTTGCTGCTCCTGTTGCTGCTGCTGCTGCGGGGCTGTCAGCTGGCTGTTTTCTTTTTGCTGGACGTCATCCTGCTGGTGATGTTGCTGCGGAGCATCAGCAGCATCTGCTGCTGCAGCAGGTGCTGCAGCAGCTGCAGCAGATGCTGCTGCTGCTGCTCGCTTGCTCTTCCTGGGCCCCATGATGGAGCCCCGCATCCAAGGCATTTTGCCCTTCATAAGAAGCTGGGGGCCCCTTTGCTGCTGCCTCTGTGCTGCTGCTGCAGAGGGTCACTTTGCTGCTTTTGGGGACCCGCTTTCGGCAGTCTCGAGGCCCCGCCGTTTCGTCAAGGGTCTCTCTCTGTGCGTAGAACGGTAGCAGCAGCTACAGCTGCTGCTGTTGCTGTTGCTGCTGTTGCTGCTGCTGTTGCTGCTGTTCCTGCTGCTGTTCCTGCCGTTGCTGCTGCTGCTGCGGGGGGCTCTAGCAGCAGATTTCAAAGCTACGCAGAGGCCCCCGGGTCTACACATATCTGGCTAGGGCCTGTAGAGGTGCAGCAGTACCTGGATGGGGCCGCGGGGGGCCCCCCGTGGCTGGGGCCCCCAAGGGCTTGTGTTGTTAGCTGTTATGTGTGGCTGGGGCCCCCAGTCAGCAGAGGAAGGCAGGCTTGTGCTGCTGCTGCTCATGAAGGCCTTATAGGCCTTAAAATCATCAACGCGAAGCAGCAGCAGCAGCAACAAGCCCTGCTGCTGCTGCTGTGCTGCAGTTGCTGCAGGGTCACTTCTTCCCACTGCGCAGCCAGACCGTACTTACTCAGGCGCCGTGAAGAAAAACCCGGAAGTCTCTCAAAACCAAGAAATATTCATTTATCAATTGAAATATTTTCACTAAAAGAAGATAAGAATCCCTAGCGATTGTTACCACAGCAGCAGCAGCAGCGGCAGCAGCAGCAGCCCCGCACGTACCTAGTGAGCACGAGGCCTAATCTCCAGCAGCAGCAGCAGCAGCAACAGCAACGACAACAACATCTGCAAACTGCAAATCTAAAAGTCAAATCTCCTTCAGATTTCAGACAAAACACAAGGGGCCTCCATGCCTCCTTGCCACAAAGTGACCCGGGGGGCCCCTCGGGGACCCTCGAGGGCCCCCTGGGGGCCCCTAGGGGGCCCCTTAGGCACACCTGGGGGCCCCCTTGAGGATCCTCGGGGTCCCACGGGGCCCTTAAAGACATAAATACTTTATAAACCCCAGAGACTCTAAAACACCCGCAGCTGCCTCTGCAGTTTTTCCCGCTGAGGTCCCGCGCTCGATTCCCGGCAGTTCCTAAGCCTCGAATTCCCTGCTGCTGCTGCTGCTGCTGCTGCTTTTCCTGTTGTTGCTGCTGCTGGCCCAGTGCTGCTGGCTACGCAAGGCAGGGCCAAAGGGGAAGTGCCAAGGGGCGCCCTCGCGTCTTACTCTTTGGGGTCTTTTCCTGCCCCTCCCTGCTGCTGCTGCTGCTGCTGCTGCTGCATTCTTTGCTCCGTTTCCTCAAGGTACTGCCCCTCCTGCATAAACCCAACTCCATTAAATCAACAAAATGAAACGGCCAAATAATAAGACCCTTTGGGGCCCCCACAGACCCTCAACATTCCTCAAGGCTCTGGGGCCACTGAAGGTCTCCTGGGGCCCCTAGGGGCCCCCAGGGACCCTAAGGGCCCCTCAGGGGCCCCCCAAGGTACCCACAAAGCCTGCAGGGGGCCCCCAGCGGGGCCAGCGTGTCTTTGAAGCCTCTCAGTCTACACCTGCAGCTCCTCTTGGGGCCCCCGTAGAGGCCCCTAGCTCGTGGGGGACCTCCGGGCCTGCTAGGGTTTAGGGTTTAGGGTTTAGGGTTTACCAGGTAGGCCTGTTTGGCTGCTTCGAGGTGGTCTCTTAGCTGCACCAGCAGCAAGTCCGTGGGGGCCCCCCGGACTTCAGCTTGCTGCTCAATTTGCTGCGTCAGCTGCTCCAGCTTTTGGTCAATCAGCGCCAGCTTCTCTTCGTCTGCGCCCACAGACCCCCGCAGCTGCCACAGCTAGCCACAGCTAGCCACAGCTAGCCACAGCTAGCCACAGCTAGCCACACATAGTCGCTGCTAGCCACAGCTAGCCGCAGCTAGCCACAGATGGCCGCAGCTAGCTACAGATAGCCACAGCTAACCACAGCTGGCCACAGCTAGCTACAGCTAGCTACAGCTAGCTACAGCTAGCCACAGCTAGCCACAGATGGCCACAGCTAGCCACAGCTGGCCACAGCTAGCCACGGCCTGCTAAGGCTAGCCGCAACTAGCCACAACTGGTTAGAGCTAGCCACAGCAGGTTACAGCTAGCCACAGCTAGCTACAGCGAGCCACGCCGCCGCAGCCTGAGCTGTCTAAAGGCCCCATGGCTCAGTAAAGCTGGCCTCAGACTCCTACAGAGGCTCAGATAGCTGCAGCTAGCTGCAGCTAGCTACAGACACACAGGGGGCGGCCAGAGCTGCCCCCACAGATAAAGCATGGGGCCAGGTGCTGCAGCCGCGGCAAAGCAGCAGCAGCAGCAGCAGCGGGGGCTGACGCACTTGAAAACGCAGAATACTGCAGCTCTGCTCTTTCCTTCTCAGTGAGCTTTGGGCGAGTAGCATCGGCAGCAGCAGCAGCAGCAGGAGTGTCCATTTCTGCTGCGTCATGGGGGCCCCTAGTCCGCATCGAAGAGGGCCCATCTTCCGGCAGCAAAGCAAATGAGGCCTCCATCAATTCCCTGAAAGACACAACCCCACAAAATAAGTGCTGCTGCCATCTTCTGCAGCAGAAAAAGCAATTAAAATGACACGAAAGGACCCCAGGGGGCCCCCAGAGGGCCCCCAGGAACCTAGGGCCCCTGGAAGGCCCCCAAAGCAGCCATAAGGGGCCCTTCGAATGACCTTTAGTAAGGCCCTTTCTTGGTAGCCCCACCAGTACCCAAGGGGCCCCCAAAAGAGTACCAAAGGGCCCCCAGCAGGCCTTGGGGGGCCCCCAAGGGCCCCCAGGGGCCCCACAGGGCCGCACGGGGCTGACCTGAAGACATCATCTGTGCCAGTTATCTTTTTGTTTGGAGACACTCGAGGCTCTCCGCAGAAGCCTGAGGGGAAGTTCCCGCAGCAGATGCGCAGCAGCAAGTATTCAGCAGCAGCAGAAGCAGCAGCAGCAGCAGCAGACGCCACAGTGCCGCAGATTCTGCAGCAGGAAGTGTGCGGAATGCGGCAGCAAAATGAGCAGCAGCGGCAGCCCGAGCAGCACCATGATTGTCGCAGCAGCAGAAAGAACTGCGGCCCAGCAGCAGCAGCAGCAACAGCAGCAGCAGCAGCAGCAGCAGCAGCCGTACCTAAACTTTGTAGGATCTGCGTGGCAGACACATTCCTTTCGTCAATTGACCTGAGGGCCTCCTTGCGAGCTGCTGCTGCTGCTCGCTGCTGCTCCTGCACTGTCGTGTGGGGCCCCGAGGGCCCCTGGGACTCATAAGCTTCCTTTTCAGCTTGCTGGTAATGTGCTGCGGCCTGCAGCAAACAGTGCAGCACCGCAGCAACGCTGCTGCTGTTGCACCTGCAGCTGCTGCTGTTGCACCTGCAGCTGCTGCTGTTGCACCTGCAGCTGCTGCTGTTGCACCTGCAGCTGCTGCTGTTGCACCTGCAGCTGCTGCTGCTGCACCTGCAGCTGCTGCTGCTGCACCTGCAGCTGCTGCTGTTGCACCTGCTGCTGCTGGAGCCCCTGGGCGTTTCTTACCTGCAGCTTGTTCAGCCACAGAAGGTTTGCCGTCTTCTTGCGGGACACGCGCCCGAGCTGCACTGCCTGAGTAACTGCAGCAGCAGCAGTAGCAGCAACAGCAGCAGCAGCGGCGGGAACAGCATGCAGAAACGGGCGAGCTCTGGTTTTTGTGAGCAACAAAGCCCCCTCACCCCCGTGCTGCAGCAGCAAAGATTACTGCCATAAAGGTGACCCCGCAGCTGTGCAGGCAGCAGCAGCAGCAGCAGCAGCAGCAGCAGGTGCGGCCGCAACGGTAGCAGCAGAAACAGCAGCAAAGGAAAACAAGACGCGCCAGGTAGCACTGATAGCAGCATGTAACGCAGCAGCAGCCGCAGCAGCAGCAAGTGCAGCAGCAGCAGCAAGTGGGTCACCTTTGCGTTCGATTTGCTGCCGCTCGTGCAGCACGGCCCTTCTCTTCGTCTTTTCCAGCAAACGGTCGAGGGCCTCTTCGCGCCTCAAGCGCTTATCTGCGAGCCCCAGCAGCAGCAGCAGCAGCAGCAGTAGCAGCCACAGCAGCAGCACAAGATGTTGTACGGACGCAACACTAAGGTAGGAAGCTGAAAGAACTCGAGCTTCTTCTGCAAGCAGCTTCTGTCCTCTTCTTAATTGTAGCTTAGCAGCCGCAGCAGCAGCAACAGCAGCACCAAAAGCAAGAGGAAAGCAGCAACAGCAGCAGCAAAAGCGACAGCAGGAGCGAGAGATCAACGGCGGCAGCAGCAGCAAGAGCAACTGCAGCGTCAAAAACTGCAGCAGCAACAGCGACAAAGCAGCAACCTCTGCAGCACTACTAGCAGCAGCAGCAGCAGCAGCAGCAGCGACTGCTGCTCACCCTCCCTGGTTTGCTGCAGCAGCAACTGGTGTCTTTGCCTCTCCTCGCGAGTCACTTCTGCCAGCCGCTGCAAATACTGGGCCCTGTAAATGCGGCGAATTTCTGTCAGCTAAAAAGCAAAAAACAAAAAGAAAAAATTAAAAAGAAATTAAAAGGAAATTAAAAAGAAATTAAAAGGATTTAAAGAGACTAAAAGAGATTAAAGTGATTAAAAAAGATTAAAAGAGACAAAAAAAGAAAAAAAAAGACAAAAAAGAGCCAAAAAGAGACGAAAAAGACCCAAAACACAGATGCAGCAGCAGCAGCTGCTGCTGCAGCAGCTGCTGCTGCTGCTGCTGTTGCTGCTGCTGCTGCTGCTGGTACCTGTCTCTGCCACATGAAGAGCTCGGCCTGGTAAGGGGTGAGGCCCTCTCTGAGCTTTGCTTGCTGCTGCTGCAGCGGGGCCTGGGGCCCCAGCAAAAAGGCCAGTCTGTGCTGCAGTGCAGCAGCAGCAACAGAAGGGACCCCCCGCACTTCTTCCAGGGTTTTCCGCTGCGGCGGCAGCGGCACTGGCACTTGCCTGCAGCACACACCCACGCCCCCTGCTGCCGCTGCTGCTGCTGCTGCTGCTGTTGCTGTTGCTGCTGCTGCTGCTGCTGCTGCTGCTGGCAGTCTCTTTGGGGGCGCTGCTCGATTGGCTGCTGCAGCTGCGGAGCGGCGCCTCTGCTACCTCCCCGCAGCCCCTACGCCGCCGCTGCCGCCGCCTCTGCTGCTGCTGCTGCTGCTGCTGCTGCTGCAGGTACCTGGCTGGGGGCAGCAGGGAGAAGCGGCGGGCCTTCTCGCGGCGACGAACTGCTGCCTTCACCAAAGACTCTCCGGGGCCCAAAAGCTGCTGCGGACTTTCGCGCAAAGTCGCGCGCTTGAAGCGCCCGGGGGGGCGCAGAAAGGCAGCAGCAAGCAGCGCAGCGCGAGGCACGAAACTCGCGTAGCCCGACATCCTGCTGCTGCTGCTGCTGCTGCTGCTGCTGCTGCTGCGGGTGGGGGGGGCGCTGGCGGCGGAGCTGGTGGTGCTGCTGGTGGTGGTGCTGCTGCTGCTGTTGGTGTTGCTGCTGCTGCTGGTGCCGCTGCTGCTGCTGGTGCTGCTGCTGCTGCTGCTGGTGCGAGGGCTGCTGCTGCTGCTGCTGGTGCTGCTGGTGCGAGGGCTGTTGGGGCTGGAGGGGGTGGGTAGCAGCGGAGTGCTGCGCAGGGGTGAGGGCTGCTGCTGCTGCTGCTCCTGCTGCTGCTGCTGTGGTTGCTGCGAGAGGTGAGGAAGGCGCAGCTCCAGCTGCAGCGGGTCTGGAGTGGAGCTCACGATGCCCCTGCTGCTGCAGCCGCTGCAGCAAATCTTCCTGCTGCTGTTGGTCGAAACGCTGGTGCTGCTGTTGCTGCCGGTCAAAGCAATGCTGCTGCTGCAGCTGCTGCTGCTGCTGCTCGCCCAGTTGCTGCCGCTGCCGCTGCTGCTGCTGCGACTGCTGCGCTTGGGCCTGCGGCCGACAGCAAATGGAGCAGCGGCAGCTCTGAGGCCCTCAGAGTCCCTACCAGTACTGTATTCCTCCTTGCTTGGGCCCTTTCACTTGCTGCGTTGCTGCTGCTGCTGCTGCTGTTGCTGCTGCTGCTGCTGGGTTCGAGCTTATGGACCACTCGAGTCTAGAGAAGGGCCCTACTGCAGCAGTGTAGGCCAAAGTAGGCATTTCCCGGAGCCGCCAAAGAAAGCTTAATTTGCTGATTTCGTGGGTATTTTGAAACAGCAGCAGCAGCAGCAGCTGCTGCTGCTGCTGCTGCTGAGCAGCCAAGATCGGGGGCCCCGCCTAGGCCTCCGGGGCCCCTCAAGAGACCCTCGGGCT
>NW_013545632.1:0-7244 GCF_000499545.2 Eimeria tenella
GCGGAGATTTGGAAGGCGAAGGGTTTGAAGGGTTTCTGGCAAGGAACTTCTCCGAAGCTTTTCGAAAGTGCTTCGAAAGGCGCGGTGCTGCTCTACAGCAAGGTAAACCCTAAACCCTAAACCCTAGAGCCTAAACCCTAGGTGCGGGTTTCTGCGGCGCCCTGGCTCACACGGCCTCCAGATGCCTGCAGCAGGAGCAGCAGCAGCGGGCGCGCTGCTGCTGCTGCGCTGCTGCTGGTGCTGGTGCTGCCGCTGCTGCTGCTGCTGCTGCTGCCACGCCTCCGCCCTCACCGCAGCTGTTTCTGCTGCTGCTGCTGCTGCTGCTGCTGCAGGAGACGCTGCTGAAGGTGTGCAGCTCTTTGGACCTGCCTAGCAGCTATTCAGGGTTTATTGCGGGGGCTGGAGGAGGGGCTTGCCAAACCCTCGTAATGGGCCCTTGCACTTTTGCTGTTACTGCTCTCGTAAACTCTGAAAAAGGGTTTAGGGTTTCCGACCGCTTCAAGGACATCCTCAGGACTCAGGGCATCAAGGTCCTGCTGCTGCTGCCGCTGTGGCTGCTGTTGCTGCTACTACTACTGTGCTGCTGCTGTTGCTGCTGCTGCTGCTGCTGCTGTTGCTGCTACTACTATGCTTCTGCTGCTACTGCTGCTGCTGCTGCTGCTGCTGAAGTGTGTAGTCGGTTTGTGTTGGCGCTGCTGCAGCTGCTGCTGTCGGTGTGTCGCGTTGGGCGCAGAGGGCTTGGCGCTCAGGGTTTAGGGTTTAGGGTTTAGGGTTTGTGAGGATTTGCGTCAGGGTTTGTACCCCGGGGGTTCTGCAATTGCTTTGCGGCAAATGACAAACTGGGCTTCTCGGCAAGGGTTTACAGATTTGGTGCGGCAGGGGATGCTGAACAAGAAGATGCGTTTGCTGCAGCAGCAGCAGCAGCAGCAGAAGCACATGGACTTGCTGCAGCACCCCGAGAAAGACAAGCAGCAGCAGCAGCTGCAGCTCCACAGCATCAAGTACATGCCCATGCCCCCCGCCAAACTCACCGTTTCAGAAGAAGTCCTCAGCGGCTGCATTGTAAGCTGCTGCTGCTGCTGCTGCTGCTGCTGCTGCTGCTGCTGCTGCTGCGGACAGGAACTTGCAGTGGTTCGTGGGAATAGTGTTTGTGGTATTAAAATGAAGGCGCGCGCCAGGGCTGAGGGTTTAGGGTTTGGTTTAGGGTTTAGTGTTTAGTGTTTAGGGTTTAGGGTTTGCGTGTAGGGTGGGGCTTTATCGACTTGGAACCAGCCCTTTGAAGTGGCGCGAATTCAAATGCAAAGTGCTGCTGCTGAGGGACAGAAAAACAAAAACATCATTAAGGTATAATTAAATTGTCTCTTTTGCTTTTTTATTTCTTTTTTTATTTCTCCTTTGCTTCTTTTTGCTTCTTTTTTGCTGCATTTTTGTCTCCTTTTTGTCTCCTTTTTGTCCCCGTTTGTTTGCTTTTGTTTTTTGTTTCTTTTGGTCTTTTTTTTGTCTTTTTGTGTCTCCCCTTAGTTGCTGCTGCTGCTGCTGCTTCTGCTGCTGCTGCTTTCTCTGCATTTGTCTTTTTGTGTCTCCTCCCATGTTTTCCTTTCTGTCTGTCTCCTTTTGTCTCTCCTTACCGGACTCTTGCTGCTGCTGCTGCTGCTGCTGCTCGCATTCCTGCCGCATCTGCCCTTGCTGCTGCTGCTGCTGCTGATTGCTGCCGCGTCTGCCCTTGCTGCTGCTGCTGCTGCTTCTCCCTCCTCTCTGCTGCCCTTCCCCGTCCCCACCTCGCACTGGCCCCCCCCACCACCACCGCCGGCGCTGCTGCTGCTGCTGCTGCTGCTGCTGCTGCTGCTGCTGCTGCTGCTGCAGGTGATGGGCGAAATAGCCCGCAGCGAGGGCCCCGGGGCTTTGCTGCGGGGCCTTTTTCCGAGGGTTTGTTTGGGGGTTTGGCAAACCCTTTTTATGGTGACTGGGGCTAGACTTGTTGCAGATGCTTTGGGTTGGTAAATAAAATAAAATAAAATAAATTAAATTAAGTTAAATTAAATTCAATTAAAAATGCATTTAATTTGATTCATTTTGATGCATTTAAGTTCTTTTGATGCATTTGAATCCTTTTGTGGCGTTTGGGTGAAGTTAAATTCATTTAATTGCACTTGAAGTCTTTTAAATGCATTTAAATGAATTAAAAAGGATTTAAATGAATTAAAATGAATTAAAATGGATTTAAATTCGTTATAATGAATTAAAATGAATTAAAATGAATCAAAATGAATTAAAATAAATCAAAAAGAATTAAAATGAATTCTGGAATGGGCTTGGAGCTGGTGCTTTGGGCTGCTGAAAAGGGAAAGTTAATTTAAATTAAATTAAATTAATTTAAATTAATTTAAATTAATTTAAATTAATTTAAATGGAATTTAAAAGGAATTGAAAAAAGGGATTAAAAAAGGGATTAAAAAAGGAGATTAAAAGAACAAGAAAGTAATTAAAATGGATTAAAAAAGGAATGAAAAGAAATAAAAGGGATTTTAAAAAATAAAAAGAGTTAAATTAAAAAGCAGTGAAATGTAGAAGTGGAGACACAGAGACAAAAGGAGACAATGAACAACAGTGACAAAAAGAAGCAGCAGCAGCAGCAGCAGCAGCAAAAGCAGCAGCAGCAGCAGCAAGCCGGAGACAAGAAATGCTGCAGCAGCAGAGGGCTGGGATTGCCTTTGAGGGCAAGTGGGCAAAAGGAGACAAATGAGAAAAGGAAAAAAGAAATTAAAAAACAAAGACAAAAAAAAAAAAAATGAAATAAAAAACAAATTAACAAAAGAATGGCAAAAGAAACAAATAATAATTCATTCAAAAGTGGATTGTTGCATGCACTTTGATGCATCTTATGCATGCGTTCGGGTGTACGTACACCTGAGAGGTGTCTCGCCACCCCTAAGTGCCGTGCATGCGTTCGGGTGTACGTACACCTGAGAGGTGTCTCTTCACCTTGTGGGGAAAAGTTTAATTGAAATTAAAAATTAAAAATAATTAAAAAGAGGTAAAGAGACAAAAAACATTTCTTTCAATGTACTGCTAAATTGCAGGTCACTTGCATGCATTTGCATGCATGCAAATGCATGCAAAAGACTGCATGCAGTTTGCGCATGCATGCATGCAAATGCATGCGTGCGTAAGTGCATGCATGCATGCATGCATGCAGGCAGGCAGGCCCCAGGGGCAGCATGCATGCATGCTTTTCTTGTTTCTTTTGGGGCTTTCCCCAGTGCATGCAGAGGAGTTTGGGGCTGCATGCGTTTGCATTTGTTAGTTTTCTTTCTTTTGTTTGTGGGGTGGCGGCTACAGCAGGGAATTCTTCTTTTCCTTTTTATATCTTTTATTTATTTCTTTTGTTGATTTCTTCTATTTCTTTATTGATTTCTTTATTTGTTTATTTATTTACTCAGTTTCCTTTATTTCTTTTCCCCTTTTGAGTCTTTTATTTCTTTCTTCTGCTTCTGCCTTTTCATCGTTTTTCTTTTTTTCTTTTTTCTTTTATTTATTTGCCTTTATTGCCTTTCCATTTATTTTCTCAACTTTTTCTGTCTTCAACTTTTAATCTTTTATTATATTTTCTGTTTTTTTCATTTTCATTTATTTCTTTTTCTTTTTACAATTTGCCTTGTCTCTCGCCTGCCGCTTCCTTAACTTGCAGTTTGCAGTTTGGGGCTTCCCGTGCATGCATGCATGCGCACTTGCATGCACCCTTGCATGCGCGCGTACATGCATGCATGCATGCATGCATGCATGCATGCATGCAAGGCCTCGGGTGTACGTGCAGCTGGGGTGTACGTACACCTCAGCTTCCCTTTTTTTATGTAGATCCCAATCCGGATAAGCACAGTCGTTGCATGCATGCAGCGGCAATACTAGTTATTTATTATTTATAAAGTATTTGCATTATTATATTTCATTTGTATATACAACTACTATTCAAACTTTTTTCTACAAAACAGATGCATGCAAACGGCTGCATGCGCTTCCGGGTGTATGTACACCCCAGTCACTTGCGTTGCAGTGTATAGGGAGCGAAAAACGCAGCCTGAGGAAGTGGAACAGCAGTAGCAGCAACAGCAGCTGCAGCACTGCTGCAGCAGCAGCAGCACTGTAGCAGCAGTGGCAGCAGCAGCAGGAGCAGCAGCAACGCAGCAAGCAGTGCGACACCAGAAAAACTAACAAATGACTTCCCCTCTACTCCGTTTTGAACTGGGTCAAAACCCTAGACCCTAAACCCTAAACCCTCAAGTTTTTGATTCTTTTTGAACTAAATCAAAACCCTAAACTCTCGGGATTTCAATTCTTTCTTCTTTCTTTTTCTCTCTTTAATGCAATCCCTTTTCTGTTTCTTTCCATCCCTTCATGTCCCTAAAGTTGTTTATTTTTATTTTTTGTTTTTATTTTTTTAATTTCTTATTTCTTGTTTTGTTTTTCCAGTATGCTTCTCCGTTTATTTTTGTCTCTTTTTCTGTCCTTTTGGCCCTATTTGCCCTAAACCCTAAACCCTAAACCCTAAACTCTTTCCTACTTTCCGGCGCCTGTTAGTCCCCTTCTGCGCATGTTCTCGCTAGCCCTAAGCCCTAAACCATAAACCCTAAACCCTAAAAATAGGTAGGGGCACAACTAAGAGCTGTCCGCCTAAATGTCTCGCAGTTGCAAGGAAACCTCTATTGAGGATTTAGGGTTCAGCAGTTCAAGGCCCTAAACCCTAATTTAGGGTTTTGTTAGCACGTGGTCCTAGTGAACCCTAATTAGGAGTTCTGTCAGAAGGGCGCTCGTGAACCCTAATATAGCGTTTTGTCGGGAGAGCCTTAGTAAACCCTAATTTCGGGTTTGTCAGCAAGGCCCTCGTAAACCCTAATTTAGGGTTTGAGGTTTACTCAACTGACTTAAAACCCTCTGCCAGCTGCTCCGGCACCTTGTTTCCGAGTTTGCCTGCAACACATGCAGCTCCAGAACAACTCGAACACCCTGAATCCTAAACCCCAAACCCTTAACATCGAAACCCTACCCCCCAAACCCTAAACCCTAAACCCTAAACCCTAGGGCGGCAAACCCTGAAGAAAGAGTCTCGAGTAGGCCTCTTCGCCGACGGGCCACATGATGTACTCTCCGCTGTTCCATTGCCGCTGGGCCTTTTCTAGGGTTTCCACGCTGAAGACATCAACCACCTGCAGCAGCAGCAGCAGCAGCAGCAGCAGCAGCAAAAATAAATGAATAAATTAATGAATAAATGAATTGTTTACTTGTTTGTTTGCTTGTTTTATTGCTAAACCCTAAACCATAAACCCTAAACCCTAGCTCCCGCGTCTCTCCCTCCTCCCCGCTGCAATCCCTATTCCGCAAACCCTATCCCGCGCTCCTTCAGTCCACGTCAAACCCTAAACCCTAAACCCTAAACCCTAGTAAGAGCCAGAAGGGCAAAAGCAGCCCTAGGAGTCCGTCCATGTCTAAGCATTGCCCGCAGCAAACTCCCGCTGCAGCAGCATCAGCTGCTGCTGCAGCAACTGCAGCAGCAGCTGATGCTGCTGCAGCGGGAGTTTGCTGCGGGCAATGCTTAGACATGGACGGACTCCTAGGGCTGCTTTTGCCCTTCTGGCTCTTACTAGGGTTTAGGGTTTAGGGTTTAGGGTTTGACGTGGACTGAAGGAACTACTGCAGGATCTAGGGTTTAGGCCTCATCTTTTCGTGTAGGCTGAAGCAGCTAAGCTAGGGTTTAGGGTTTAGCTTTCTGCGGGGCCTGAATCCCTCCCACCTGCCCCAGCGCCCCAAACCGAGGGTTTAGGGTTTAGGGTTTGGGGTTTAGGGTTTACCTTTCGGTGTGGACTGAAGGCACTAAAACAGGGTTTTGAGTGTAGCACTGCGAGTTTAGGGTTTAGGGTTTAGCTTTCTGCGGGGCCTGAATCCCTCCCACCTGCCCCAGCGCCCCAAACCGAGGGTTTAGGGTTTAGGGTTTAGGGTTTAGGGTTTACCTTTCGGTGTGGACTGAAGGCACTAAAACAGGGTTTTGAGTGTAGCACTGCGAGTTTAGGGTTTAGGGTTTAGCTTTCTGCGGGGCCTGAATCCCTCCCACCTGCCCCAGCGCCCCAAACCGAGGGTTTAGGGTTTAGGGTTTGGGGTTTAGGGTTTACCTTTCGGTGTGGACTGAAGGCACTAAAACAGGGTTTTGAGTGTAGCACTGCGAGTTTAGGGTTTAGGGTTTAGCTTTCTGCGGGGCCTGAATCCCTCCCACCTGCCCCAGCGCCCCAAACCGAGGGTTTAGGGTTTAGGGTTTGGGGTTTAGGGTTTACCTTTCGGTGTGGACTGAAGGCACTAAAACAGGGTTTTGAGTTGTTCCAAAAGGGCCCACAAAAGGGGCGGTTTTGAGATATTCGTAAAGCTCCAAAAGGCCCACCATGTGTTGGTTTTCTTCTGTCACAATCTGCAAACAAAAATAAATATTTATTTATTTGTTTATTTTATTAATTTTATTAATTTTTTAAATTTTATTTATTTATTTATTTATTTATTCTATTTTGTTTAGGACAAGAAGGTCCTTAAAAGGAGCCCGAAAGTGTCCAAAAAGAACTAAAAAAGGCCCCAAATTGATTGAAAAGGAGACAAAAAGAGCACCAAAAATGCCTCAGGAAGAAGCCAAAAACAGCAACAAAAAGGAGACAAAAACAGCAACGGAAAGGAGATAAAAGCAGCAACAAAAAGGGGACAAAAAGGCCTTTGAAAGGACTTCAATTTCATCCAAAAAGAACAAAAAAAGGCCTCAAAAAGGTGGGAAAAGAGACAAGAACACCGCCAAAAGTGCCTCACAAGCAGCGAAAAACAGCAACAAAAATCAGCCAAAAGCAGCAACAAAACGGAGACAAAAACCTCGACAAAAAGGGGCCGAAAAGGCCTTCAAAAGGAGCTGAATTCTGTGGAAAAAGAGGCCCGAAAGTCCCCAAAATGGCGGAAAAAGAGCCCTTTTCACCTGGAGTCCCATGTCCCTCGCGAGCTGTTTGTAGGACTTGCGGGGCAGCTGCTGCGGGTCGAGAATGGCGGCCTCTGCGCGGAGACGCCAGTACCAGTAGTTTTGGAAAAAGTCCATTTGTTTGGGATTTGTCTCCAAAAGTGCTGCAACATCAGCAGGAAGTGTCTCCAAAGGCAGCTCGAAGTCCTCCGGAAGGGCCCGCGAGAAGTGCAGGTAGGGGCGCCGCTGCTGCTGCTGCTGCTGCTGCTGC
>NW_013545633.1:0-7737 GCF_000499545.2 Eimeria tenella
GAGGACTCAAAAGTGCTGCTGAGAAGAGGCCCTTGGCTGCTGCTGCTGCAGTGGGATTTGCTGGGCTGTCTGTACACTGGAAAGCGTGGCAGAGGGGGTGGCCGAGCGCGAGGGTTTAGGGTTTAGGATTTCCGAGGGTTTAGGGTTTGGGAGGCTGTAGGGTTTATTCAGGGCTGCGGTGTTTCTCTTTGCTGTTGCAGACCGGCAGAGGAGAGAGAGGAGGAGAAGGAGAAGAAATGGAGCCGCTTCGACAGAGAAGGTACCTAGGGTTTAGTGTTTAGGCTTTAGGCTTTAGGGTTTAGGGTTTGGGTGTTGGGCGTGAGCCGCTTTTGATTTATTTCCCGTTTTGCCAAGCCTCATGACTAGCTGCGTGTGGAGCTGTTCTCCAGTTTGTTTACAACTAATTGGGAGTTAAATAATGAAATATTTGCAAATTGTAATTGGCACTTTTGTGCGCCTTCTGCGGTGTACGTACACCTCAGGCGGCTCCGGGCGCTGGGCGGATAGAGAAGATGCAGACAGCGACGGCGACTGGCGGAGAGATGCGAGGCCTCCAAAGGTATTTTATGGAATTAACTTTATTTATTTTAATTTATTTAATTGTTTTTATTTAATTATGTTCTTATTTCGTTGTTTCGGCGGAGCTACACTGGCTAGCCAGCGCCCACTGCCGGGCTCCAGGTGTATGTACACCTGAAAGCGCCGCGCCTGCACGAACAGAAACCTCCAAATATAATTCACAAAAAAGATATTTTAAAATAAAAATAAGCGCATTTTCGAGATTGTCTTCGCCCTCTTGTTCCACGGGGTGTCTGTACACCTGGGGGGCTGGCCATTCCTTTTCTCTTCCTCTTTTTTCTTTTTTTCCAGAAAGAAGAAGTAGAAGTTGACTTCAGAGGGGCCCGAGGCGCCAAGTTCCAGGCGGGGCCCCCAGAAGAAGAGATCTCTTTCGCCAACATCCGCAGGGGGCCCCCCCAGGGGGCCCCCGGAGGGGCCCCCGGGGGGGCCCCCGGGGGCCCCCGGAGGGAAGAAGAGGAGGTTGACTTCTCCACAGTGAGGAGCCAGCCCCGCCGGGGGGCCCCCCAGGGGGGCCCCCAGGGGGGCCCCCTGGGGAGGGTACGGAGCCCGCAGGTTGAGGAGGATGTGGACTTCAGCCTGGCGCGCAGCGGGCCACGGGAGGGCCTGAGCAGCAGCAGCAGCAGCAGCAGCAGCAGCAGCTTCGCGCGCGACCGCAGCAAAAGAAACCCCAACGAACCAGTGGACTTCTCAGCAGCAAGAAATGGCCCTTTGAGGAGGCCCAAAGATTCCCCCGAGGTTTCCTTCAGCGGGCTCCGCAGCAGAGAAAAGCCAGGACCCAAGACGGAGCCAGGCAAGGGTTTAGGGTTTAGGGTTTAGGGTTTAGGGCGGGGCAAGCCAAGGGGCTGTTGGGTTTAGGGGATGAAGGAAGTGAAGTCACTGCTAGGGTTTAGCTAGGGTTTAGGGTTTGGGGTGTGGAGCAGGGGAAGGCGCTGTATCCTAGGATTTAGGGTTTAGGGTTTAGGGTTTGCGCGAATTTTTGCAGACAAGGAAAGGTCCCGAGGCTTCAAGGAGGTGTTTGCTGCTGTTGTTTCTGGGGAACTGCAGCCCCAGGCTCGCCGCGAGAGCCCGACAGCAGAGCCAGCAGCAGCAGCAGCAACAACAGCAGCAGCAGCAGCAGCTCCTCCCGCGCCAGCCCCAGCAGCAGAAGGAGCCCCGCGCCTTAGCAGCAGCAGCACCTCTGCGCCGCAGAGCCAGAACAGCACAGCAGCACCTGCTGCTGACGCGGCGCAGCAGCAGCAGCAAGAACAGCAGCAGCAGCAAGAGCAGCAGCAGCAAGAGCAGCAGCAGCAAGAGCAGCAGCAGCAAGAAGCCGCTAAGCCCGCAGCAGCAGACAAGCAGCAATCTGCTGCTTCAACGGCCTCTCCCAGCAGCGACGGCTCTTCAGTAGAAGGGCCTGTGGCTGCCCGGCAGCCAGCAGCAGCAGCAGCAACAGCAGCAGCAGCAGCAGAGCCTTCTGCTGAGAAGTTCGTGCCGCGGTGGAAGCGGCAAGCAGCAGCAGAAGCAACAGAAGCCCCGAAGCCAGCAGCAGCAAAGGAAGAGCCAGTTGTGCTGCAGCCAATTCGGCTTGCTTCCTTAAGAGGTGGGGGAGCAGCATCTGCTGCTGCTGCTACGGGCAGCAGCAGCAGCAGCAGCAGCAGCAGGTACGTCCCCCCCTGCCGCCGCGGAGATGGCGCGGGCGCCAAGGAGCAGCAGCAAGGCAGCAGCGGCACAGTGGTGAGCCGTTTGCTGAGCTCTGCTGCAGCTGCGCGGGAGGCGGAAGCAGCAGCAGCAGCAGCAGCAGCAGCACAGAAGAAGCAGGAGGATTTAGCAGCAGCAAGGAAGCAGCAGCTGGAGCTGAAACGGCAGCAGCAAGAAGCCGAACTGGCCAGAGTGCAGCAGGCCTTCCGCTGCAGCAGCCCCGAGGCTTTGCATGCGTTTGTGGCCAAGCTGCAGCAGCTGCTGCAGCAGCAGCTGCAGCCGGAAGAAGTGCTGTCAGTGTTGCCAGAAGCAGACAAGGGCTCGCTTGCTGCTGCTATTTGCTGCGTTGCTGCTGCTGCTAAGGCTGGGCTGGCAGCAGCAGACAGCAGCAGCAGCAGCTTCTGCTGCAGCGCGAAGCCTCTTGTCCCCGTGCTGCAGCAGCTGCTGCAGCAGGCAAGAGCAGCAATCCAGGGGACTCCGGGCCCCTCTGTGCTTCTGCTGCGGCAGCTAGCCAGACTCATCAACGGTGAGCAGCCCAAACCCTAAACCCTGAACCCTAAACCCTAGTGGCTCTTTGTTCTTAGCTGTTGGGGTCTACGTACAGCGCAAGTTCCCTTTGTGTGTCTTCAAATCAAATCTATTTTGTTGGATTTATTATCACTCTTATTTCTTTGCATTTATTTATTTTGTTTGTGAATATTTATTTTCTTTCATTTGTTCTTCAATACTATTTATATTTGCATTTTTATTTGCATTAATTTAACTAATGCAAATAAGATGAGGGAGTGTTAATTTCATTTATTTTAGTTCTTTAGCCGTCTCAAACCCTAAACCCTAAACCCTAAAAGGGTGCCTAGAAGCCGAAGAGAATTGCCCCGGGCTTTCTCTCCTGACGTCTAGCTTAGGGTTTAGGGTTTAGGGTTTAGGGTTTGCGCCACGTTTGACTCTTGCCTAATCAATTCAAAGAAGTCTTGTTTTGGTGGGATTTGATTACACGCTGCTTCTGCTGCTGCTGCTGCTGCTGCTGCAGCCATAGGCTGCCCCCGACTGGCAGAGGACTGCTCATTGGTAGAGGCGGTTTTCGACTGGCTGCTGCTGGAGAAGGTTGTTCCCCAGAGCGACTTCGTGGCGGTGAGCGAGGGTTTAGGGTTTAGGGTTTAGGGTTTAGGGGGTGGGTTGGGCGTGCAGCGAGCCGACAGCTAGCCGCCAGCGAGGGTTTAGGGTTTAGGGTTTAGGGTTTGGGCTTCGAGGTGTTTGGCCATGCAGCTGAGGAGTTTGGGTGACGAGAGGGTTAGGGTTTAGGGTTTAAGGTTTGGGGTTTGTGTCTACAGTGGCTGGAGGATGTGGAGGACGATACACCTGGCCGCACTGCGGTGATGTTCCAGGTACGGATTAGGGTTTAGGGTTTAGGGTTTAGGGTTTTGGGTTTTTGCGGGCTTTTTTGCACAAGGCCTGCTTGTGGCCGTGGTGTACGTACAGCTCGCAGAAAATAAGCCTCCAGCAGCAGCAGCAGCTGCTGCTGCTGCTGCTGCTGTCGCGATGTTTAGGGGCCCCCTTTGCTGCTAGAGGGGGCCTAAAGGCTCGCGAGACAAAGGGCTGTTTGCTGCAGCAGCTGGCCTGTTGCACTTTTATTTTTTTGTCATTTGTTTTTAATAATTTTAATTTATTTATATTCGTCTTATTTTGTTTTGTTTCTTAGTTGCATGCGCTTAAGGGTTTGTTTATTTGTTCCTGGGCTGTACGTACAGCTCGCCTCGTGGGGCCTCTGGGTGAGGGGAGAGTTGGGAGCCAAAGAGGAAAGCAGCGAGTCCGAGGTACGCTGCTGCTGCTGCTGCTGCTGTTGCTGTTGCTGCTGTTGTTGCTGCTGCTGCTGTTGACGCTGCTGTTAGTGCTGCCGCTGCTGTTAATGCTCATGCTGCTGCTGGTGTTAATATTGCTCTAAATGCTGCTTTGTTTGCTCTTAATGCTGCTGCTGTTGCTGATGGTGTTAGTGCTGCAGTTGCTGTTGCTGTTGGCGCCGCTGCTGCTGCGAGTGTTGCTGCTGTTGGCGGCGCAGCTGCTGCTTCTGCTGGTGCTGCTGCTGCAGTTGCACTGGGCTGCAACAACTGACGTTGCTTGCAACCTCGTGAATTATTTATTTTTAGCTTATATTTAATTATTAATTTATTTTAATTATTTAATTTACTTTTTATTTGTTTTGTTTTATTTCTTTGAACAGGAAGACAAAGATGACGAAGACATCGAAGCCCTCATTCCGAAAAGAGGAGTTGTGCGGATAAGTCGGCGGCTGCGATGAGCTGCTGGCCAAACAATGAAAGAAATAAGCAAATTTAAAAACAATTAATTAATTAATTCATTCATTCCAATTAATTAATGCAACAATTAATTAATTATTCCGCAAAACCCAACAGGAGCGGACAAGAGGGCGGCCACCTGCTGCAGCAGGGGCCCTGTAGTTCATTTATAGCCCAGCAGCTAGCTGGCTAGCTGGCTAGCTAGCTAGCTAGCCAGCTAGCTAGCTGCAGAGGTTTAGGATTTATGCCGTGGCAGGCGACCACCTGAAGATGCGCCGCCCGCAGCTCACCAGCCGCCCAGGAGCTGTGGCTAACTCGGGCCTGAGAAGAGCTAGCTAGCTAGCTAACTAGGTAGCTAGCTAGCTAGCTGGATAGCTTGCTTGTTTGCTAGCTGGCTGGCTGGCTGGCTAGCTAGCTAGCAAACTGTCTGGCTACGTGACTGGCTAGCTGGCTAGCGAAGTAGCTGGTTAACTAGCTGGCTAGGTAGCTAGCTAGCCAGTTGGCTAGCTAGCTGGTTAGCTATCCAGGCTTTGGAGGGCGGATTTGCCGAAACGAATTTATTTACTGGAGAAGAGAGTTGCAGAAGAAGTGGAAATAAAATAAATAGAAGTGCAAAAGAGATAAAATTGAAAATGCAAATAGGGGGAAAGAGAATTCAGTTTAAATCAGAAACCAATTTAAAAGAAAAGAAACAATTAAATGCAAAGGGGGCGAAAGGGCAAACAAATGTAGAGGTGGAGGGGCGCCTGCACTAACCCCAAACCCTAAACCCTAAACCCTAGCAAGTATAAAAATGATAGAAAGAGCAGATAATAGCAGACAGAGACAAACAAATGAAGAGATAAAAGGAAAAATTAAAAAAAGAGAATAAACCAAAAATAAGAAGACGAAAAGATAAAGGAGAATAGAAAGGGAATAAATAAAAAATGAAAAGATGAGAAGATAATGAGATTAGGGGACACAATTGGCCCCCAAAGAAGTAACGACTGAGCCAGAAGGCTCCTGTGGGACGTAACGCTAAACCCTAAACCCTAAACCCCATACCCTATAGCGACGCCTAGCAAAGGGCCTTCAGCCTGCGGTTCCAGTACCCAAAGGGGCCCCCACGGGGCCCCCAGGGGCCCCCACGGGGCCCCCAGGGGCCCCCAGAGGCCCCCAGAGGCCCCCATGGGGACCCCCACGGGGCCCCCGGGGGCCCCCAGGGGCCCCCATGGGGCCCCCCACAGGCCTCTATCCTGGGCCCCTAGGGGGCCCCACACCTGTGTAGGGTACAGACTAAGTGGGCTTTTCCCCTCATGGGCGTCTTAGCAGAATTTGGGGCCCACAGGGTCCCCCAAGGAGGGCCAAAGGGTGCACAAGGGGGCCCCCAGGGGGCCCCTGGGGCCCCTAAACCCCGTATTGTGGTCTAAATAAACAAAGGGTTTAGGGTTTGAGCTGATGAGTAAATGGAAAGGCAAATAAAAAGACAAAAAGTTAAGTTAAAAGGAGCGCTGAGGGCCCTTTGGAGGTTTGCAGGCGTCGCTGAGAAGCTCCAAACCCTAAACCCTAATTGGGGGCCCCCCGGAGCTAAGCTTGAGAAGTCTCAAACCCTAAACCCTAATTGGGGGCCCCCACGAGCCAGGGTTTGTGGGGTGGGAAGTTGGACTCTGTTTCATGCGCAGAGAGGAACTCTTCCTCAGCCTCCTCCTGCTGCTGCTTCTGCTGCTCCTGCTGCTGCTGCTGCTGCAGCTGCAGCAGCAAAGTTGGGGGCTCGTTCTCGATGTTTGCGAGGCTTTCGCTCAAGGTGGCAGGGGGTGGCAGGGCGCGCCTGCAGGCCCGCAGCAGGCAAACCCTAAACCCTAAACCCTAAACCCCAAACCCTAAACCCTAAACCCTCAGGCCTCAACCCAAACTTTTATGCAATACCTGCACTTCTCCATTTGAGAAAGATAAGAACAAAAAGAAGCTTCAATTTGCTGCTGCGCTTCTTCGACTGCCAGCAGCAGCGCAGCGTGGCGCTCGCGCTTCCGGTGTATGGACAGCTGCAGCTGCTGCTGCTGCTGCTGCAGCAGCCGAATGAACTCCTGAAAGCAAAAAACAGACAAAAATGGCAGCCAAACCAGCTGATAGAGCAGCAGCAGCAACAGCAGCAGCAGCAGCACCTGCAGGTGCAGCAGCAAAGGCGCCAGTAGCAACTGCAGTAGCAGGAGCAAACGCAACAGCAGCAACTAAGATAGCAGCAACTGAAGTAGTAGCAACAGCTGCAGAAACATGAGCACCAGCAGCAGCCACTGCAGAAACATCAACACGAATAGCAGCTGCAGCGGCAGCAGCAGCTTCAGCAGCAGCAGCAGCAGCGACTGCAGCAGCAGCAGCACCTGCTGCGCCGGCAGCGAGCTCCAGAATGATTCGGCCTCCTCTTTGGCTTGCTGCACCCTCTCCCTGAGTTCCCTTGATAAGATGCTGCACTGCTCCTCTTCCCGCAGCAGCAGCTGCTGCTGCTGCTGATACTCCTGCTGCAGCAGCTGCTGCTGCTGCTGCAGCTGCTGCCGCCGCTGCTGCAGCTCTTTCTGCGTCTTTTCGCAAGCGCGCAAATCTTGCCTTGCCGCCACACATGGCTGACAAACAACACACCAACAAGAAATTCTAAACCCTAAACCCTAAACCCCAAACCCTAGGGAATAAGCTTCCCCCCTGGGGCCCCATGGGGCCCCGTAGGGCCCACCCGGGGGTTACCAGGGGGTCCCCTGTAGGCCCATTACAGGGGCCCCCAGGGGGGCCCCTGTAGGTCTATTGAAGGGGCACCCAGGGGGGCCCCTGCAGGTTTATTACAGGGGCCCCCCTGGGGGCCCCCTTTAATAGACCTACAGGGGGCCTCTGTAGGTTTATTACGGGGGCCCCCAGGGGGGCCCCTGGAGTTCAATTACAGGGGCCCCCAGGGGGCCCCTGCAGGCTCATTGCAGGGGCCCCCGGGCGGGGCCCTGTAGGCTTATTGCAGGGGACCCCAGGGGGCCCCCTGTAGGCCTATTACAGGGGCCCCCATGGGGGCCCCTGTAGGTTTATTAGAGGGGCCCCCAAGGGGGCTCCTGTAGGCTTATGAGGATTACCTCTAAGTGATTGTGCTGGTGTTCTGTTAGTATTCTTTCAGCCTTGAGGGCCTTCTTTAGGGCTCGAGCAACTTGCTGCTGCAGCAGCTGCTGCTGCTGCT
>NW_013545634.1:0-7501 GCF_000499545.2 Eimeria tenella
CCGTTCTGTGCATCTGCTGCGTTTGCTTCTCCGCTTCACGGAGCTTCTGCTGCTTTGTTTTCCCCGCAGCTGCTTCTGCTGCACCTTCCCGTGCTGCTGCGGCTGGGCTGCCGTCCCTCCCGCTGCTGCTGCTGCTGCTGCACCTGCTGCTGCTGCTGCTGCTGCTGCTGCTGCAGGTGAGCATTGTGGGGAACAAGATGGCGGGGCAGCTGGAGCCGACGCGGTCCATTGGAGACTTCGATGTTAAAGATCGTTTGCCTCCTCGAGCTTTGTCAATAGAACCTGAGATCGGAGTTTATTCCATTTCTTCGCTTTTTGCTGCTGCTGCTGCTCCTGCTGCTGCTGCTGCGGCGGCTCCTGCGGCCGCGGTGGGTGCCGCAGCAGGCGCTACTGCTGCAGCACCTCCCGGCGCCGCTGCAGCATCAGCCCCTGCTGCAGCAGCGGCAGCAGCGCCTGCTGCAGCAGCAGCAGCAGCAGCACAGGCGGGCTCTCCCAACTGCGGGCTGCTGCTGCTGGCAACTGATGGAGTTTGGGACTTTGTGCAGCCGCAGGAAATTCTAAAGTGTCTGCAGCAAATAAAACCCCTGTGGCGCGCGCTGGAGACTGCAGCAAAACGCGAGACGGAGCTGCTGCTGCAGCAGCAAAAGGCGCAGCAGCAGCAGCAGCAGCAGCTCGTGATGCAGCAGCAGCAGCAGCAACACCAGCAGCAGCTCCTGGTGCAGCAGCAACAGCTGCAGCAGCAGCTGCAGCAGCTGCCAGCAGCAAGCATTGGGCGCAGAGTCTCGAGTGCTGGAGACTTTACTTCATTCCTTCGCTCCTCGCTGGGCAGCAACAGCAGCAGCAACAGGCTGCTGCAGCCTCCCCCGCAGCAGCAGCAGCAGCAGCAGCAGCAAGCGCAGCAGCAGCAGGCGCAGCAGCCGCCAGTGCTGCAGCAACCGCCAGTGCTGCAGCAACCGCCAGTGCTGCAGCAGCAGCAGCAGCAGCCAGTGCTGCAGCAGCAGCAGCAGCAGCAATCCATTCCTTCTGGACTCAAACGCATTACGAGCTGGAGGCGGCTGCTGCCGTCGCAGAGCCACGGGTCGCAGCTGAGCAGCAGCAGCAGCAGCAGCAACCTGAGCAGCAGCAGCCCGAGCGCAGCAGCAGCAGCAGCAGCAGCAGCAGCAGCAGGAGGCTCCCCGACCTCCAGTTTGGGGCGCCTGGGGTACTGGAATTCGTCAGCGGGCTCGCTGCACCGCGCTGCTGCTGCTGCTGCTGCTGCTTTCGAACCCCCAACAGCAGCAACACTGACGCAGCTCTGCAGCACAATTGTTAAAAAAGCTAGAAAGAATGGGTCAACAGATGACTGCAGCTGCATTGCTGCTTTTATTTATGCTGTGGGGAGCGAGGAAGCAGCAACAGCAACAGCAGCAGCAACAGCAGCAGCAGCAAACGCTGCGGCTGCGGAGGTCACCGCTGCGGCTGCAGCAGCAAATGCTGCAGCAGCAGCAGCAGCAGCAAGGCCCGGAAGAGCTCGCGGGGATAATGATCCCCTGTGGCAGGCAGAAGAGGCATGAGAAGTGCAGCAGCAAAATAAATGTATTTGTTTATTTATTTATTTCATTTAATTATTTTGACATTTAAATCAAATTTGTGCTTCAGTACAATCAGGTAAAAGGACAAAATGATGCACACAGCTGCTGCCGCTGCTGCCGCCGTTGCAGCTGCTGCTGCAGCGCAGCAGCAGCAGCAGCAGCAGCAGCTGCTGCTGCAGCACCAGCACACAGCGCCCACGCAACGCAGCTGCTGCAGAGGCTGCAGGCATTTTAAAAAAACAAAGTTGGAAGAAAGACTCATTCTTTAAAAGCTGCTAAGCGGAGCTTTTGCTGCTGGCTGGCGCGCGCACACTGCAGCAGCAGCAGCAGCTGCTGCTGCTGCAGCTTGTGCTGCTGCTGTTTTATTTGCTGCTGCTGCTTGCTTCTGCTGCTGCGAGCCCGTACACTGCTGCTTCTGCATTTGCTAGGGGCTGTTCTGCAGCTGCGCGGGCTAACGAAAACTGTTGTACAGTTAATTGTTTGAATTAATAAATCGAATTTGAATTAAATTTGAATTAAATTTGAAATAAATTTGAAATAAATTTGAATTAAAAATATAAATTGAATTAAATACAGTGAAAAGGGGGGGAAAACCGAATCAGGAACCCTGTGGGAAGCCCTGGGCAGCAGCAGCGGGAGGGGCCCCGCGTGTGATGCGGGGAGAAGTTGGTGTAAATTTGAATTTAAATTGCATTTATTAATAAATAAAAGCATTTAAAAGAGGAAAATAAACTCAAAAAGTGGAGAAAATAAAACAACCCCACCGAATTTGGCCCCGAACTGGAAGCCCCTCTGCGGCTCCCGCAGCTCGGAGCCGGGCGGCGACGGGGCTTCTAGGGCTAAGCTGGGGTCTTTTGGGGTTTAATTAATTTAATTTAATTCATTTAATTGGTTGTTTTCGTCTCGCTTCTTTATTTTTTTCTTTTTCCGCGTCGAAGGATCCAAAGATCTTCTTCCCGCCGCTGGTGCGCGCCCAGGTGTACATACACCTCAACTGCATCGCAGCTTCTGCATGCTGCTGACAAATATTTTTCCTTCACACTTATTTCCGCAGAAGTTTCAGGCGAGCAGCAAAGCAGCAGCAGGCCGCAGCACCTGCAGCAGCAGCAGCAGCAGCAGAAGGAATCCAGGGTCCATCGCAGCAGCTGCTGCTGCTGCTGCAGCTGCTTCTCCGTTTCACCTGCACCTGCAAGTGAAACAAACCCTAGGCCCTAAACCCTAAACCCTAGCAGCAGCCCCGCCTCGCTACGAAGCCAGGACCTGCTGCAGCCCCAGCGCCCACGTAGGGCCTAGGCTTTAGGGTTTAGGGCTTAGGAATTAGGGTTTAGGGTTTAGGGTTTTGGATTCACTTGTGGGGACTAGGGCGAAAGCCAGCAAGTGGGCGGCGCTGCAGCGGCAGCGGCGCGCGGCGTCAGCAGCAGCAGCAGCAGCAGCAGCAGCAGCGGCTGCAGCAGCAGCTGCAACAACAACGTTTCTTGAGAGACGCGAGACAGCAGCAGCAGAGAGTTCAAGGCAGCTGGGCTGCTTTTTGTGCCCGGCTTTAACCGTGGAGCGACACACATTCCAGCAGCAGCAGCAGCAGCAGCAGCAGCAGTGGCAGCTGCAGTGGCAGCTGCAGCAGAGGCACAATGGAGCGCTACAAGAAGCTGGACAAAATAGGGGAAGGGACTTACGGAGTGGTTTATAAAGCCCAAGACACAAATGGAAATCTTTGCGCCTTAAAGAAGATTCGCCTCGAGGCCGAAGACGAGGGCATTCCCTCCACAGGTATCCGAAACCCTAAACCCCAAACCCTAAACCCCAAACCCTAAACCCTAAACCCTAATTCTGGGCTATCTGGATTGCTGAGTTTTCTCGTCGGAGGGAACGTTAGGCTCCTGAGCGTCTGAAAGAATTGTTGAAACCGCCAACGAGTGCTTCAGTTTCCACATGTGAACGCAAAAAGTTATTTTTGTTAATTTCAATTCAAGAAGATAAATAAATTTTTTTTATTGCAAACAAATGCAAGATTTGAGGCGCCTAAACCAGAAGATCCTACGGGGAAAGAGGACCTGGGGTGTCCGCATGTTGGAGGGCGATCTTCGGGTTTTCTGGGTGGAAAAAGGAGAATAATGGCTCAAATTGGAGAAAAATGATTTAAAATGATTAATTGATTTCCTTTATTTTGAAGATCGCGTTTCATTTTTGCATTTACTGTTGAGTTTCCGCAGCTTTCCGTTTTTTGATTTCGGGTGTATAGGCAGGTGCCCGTGCGCGTTTTTGCATGTTCAGAAAAACCCCGTTCAGTTTATTTCTTTTCTCCCCGTAATTTCGTTTACTTTGTTTTCACTTTTATTTTTATTGTTATTTTATTTAATTAATTTCAGCAATTCGCGAAATTTCTCTCCTCAAAGAACTCCACCACCCCAATATTGTCCGCCTGATGGACGTAGTGCACACTGACAAGCGCTTGACTCTGGTTTTTGAATATTTGGACCAGGACTTGAAAGAAGTTCTAGACGACTGCCGACGTGAGTTTTTTCTTTTATTTTTATTTTAAATATTTATTTTCCAAAGATCCCGATGAATTTTGCAGAAAGAAAAATCAAGAAAGCGCTCCGGGGTTGTTTTGCAGAAACGCAGACGCGCGGCGCTGCTGCTGCCGCAGACCCCGATTTAGGGTTTAGGGTTTAGGGTTTAGGGTTTGTATTTGCAGCTTCGGGCCTGGAGCCACAAGTTGTTAAGTCTTTTCTTTATCAGCTTCTTAAAGGCATTGCCTACTGCCACCAGCACAGGTGTTGAATGCCCTAAACCCTAAACCCTAAACCCTGAACAAAGCCGAAAGGCGGCGCTGCCCTGTCTCAGCCAGCGCCTAGGGTTTAGGGTTTAGGGTTTAGGGTTTAGGGTTTGCATTGTTGTTTGCTGCAGAGTTCTCCACCGCGACTTGAAACCTCAAAACCTCCTCATAAGCAGAGACGGAACCCTGAAGCTCGCGGACTTCGGTCTTGCAAGGTAGGGTTTACGGTTTACGGTTTAGGGTTTAGGGTTTAGGGTTTGTTGGAATGGATTTTTCGAGTGTATTTGTATCATTTGCGCTGCATTCTTTCCGTCTTGAGCATTTATTCGTTTTGATTTTAATTTCTTTTTCCTTTTTGAACTACTTTTTTCCGCAGAAGCGAATTGTTTTTTATAAATTTCTCATAAGTCGGGAATTAAATAACCGTTTTTTTTGCTTTTTGTTGCGCGTCATTCCACAATTAATTCTGCACTTTGCTGGCTAACTATTTCTGGAATTGGTTAGTTGAATTCTTTTATTTTTATTTTTCCTTTTCCTTTTTTTCAAAAGGGCCTTCGGAATCCCCGTGAGGGCCTACACCCACGAAGTCGTCACGCTCTGGTACAGAGCCCCCGACGTTTTGATGGGCAGCAACACTTACTCCACTCCCGTCGACATTTGGAGCATCGGCTGCATTTTCGCAGGTAATTTTCCTTCCTTTTTTGCGTTTTCTGTTCAAGATTGGAGTCTTTTCATAACTAGTTGATGGCCCTTTTAGTCCCTTTTTCAAAGCATTATTTTCATGTCTTTTTCCCTTTTTTGCTCAAGATTAAGGTCTCTTCTTCACCAGTTGATGGTCCTTTTAATCCCCTTTTTAGAGCATTATTTTCGTGTCTTTTCCCCTTTTTTGTTCATGATTAAAGTCCTCTTTTCACTGTTTGATTGCCCTTCTAATTGCCTTTTCAAAGCATTGTCTTCATGTCTCTTTTTGTTTCTTTTGTTCAAGATTGAAGTCATTTTTTTGCCAGTTGATGGCCCTTCAGCTTGCCTTTCCAGAGCATTCTTTTCATGTCTTTTTTTCTTTTTTCGTTAAAATTAAAGTTCTTTTTTCACTTTTAAGTGGCCCGTTTTATCTCCTTTTTAGAGCATTCTTTTCAAGTCTTTTTCTGCTCTTTTCTGTTCAAAATCGAAGTCCGTTTTTACTCTTTACTTGCCCTTTTTAATCTCCTTTTTAAAACATTACTTTTGACCCCTTTTCCACTTTTTATTCTCCAAATAGAAGTCCTTTGTAACTTTTTGATACTCTTTTTAATTGCTTTTTGAAATAAATCTTTTCAACTTTTTCTTTTTTGTTTAAAATTGAAATCCTTTTTTCACTTTTAAATTGTGTATTTAATACGTTCTTTCAAATATATTTTAAACTATTTTTCAAGATATTCTTTTTGAACGAAAACGAAATTCTTTTCCTTCAAAAAGAATTTCTTTTTCTGTTTCAATTGGCCCTTTTGGCCTCCTTTTGAAGACATTAGTTTAATTTAAAATTTATCTCTTCTGTTTTAAGTAAATTTCTTTTTAATCCTTTTTCTCACTTTTTCTAAAAGCTTTTCAAATATGGATTTTCTTTTTTTTGATCAAAAGGAACTTTTTTGTTTTTGAATTATCTTTCGGTCTTCTTTTTGGCGTTTTTTAATTCTTTTATTTGAAAGGAACTTCTTTTTGCCTCTTTCATTATTTATTTATTTGTTTATTTATTTATTTTTTAGTCATTATTTATTTATTTATTTATTTATTTATTTATTCTTTACTTTGCTGAATTTGTCTACTTTTGCTTCTTTTCTCCCTATCTTTTTCATTTACTGCTTCTCAATTAATAAATCCACTAAATACTTTATCGTTTATTATTTATTTATTTATTATTCATTTATTTGTTTGTGAATTTATTTGTTCATGTATTTGTTATTTGTTTGTTTTTAGAAATGGTAAATGGGCGGCCTCTTTTCCCTGGGGCGAACAATGAAGACCAACTCCACAGAATCTTTAAACTCCTCGGTGGGACTTTTAATCAAAATGAATTATTTATTCATTTGTTTATTTTTCAATTTGTTATTTATTTATTTGTTTATTTGTTATTTATTTGTTTATTTACTTGTTTGTTCGCATATTTATTTTATTTATTTGAGCATTTATTATTTACTTCATTTATTCATTTTATTTCTTTATCTATTGTTTATTTATTTATTTTCTTGTTTACTTGATTCCTGTGTTTACTTGTTTTATTTATATATCTGTTATTTCACTATTTAACTGATTAGTTAATTAGCCAATTAGTTCGTCGAATGAACCAGCTGGTTAATTCGTTATTTGGTCTGTTAGTTCAATTAATTAATTAATTAATTAATCAATTAATTAATTAATTACCTGATTAATCAATTGATTAATTAGCTAATTAATTAATCAATTAGCTGATTGATTAATTAATTAGTTAATTAATTAGTCTACGAGTCCAAGCCAATTGCTGTTGTGGTGTATATGTGTTGTTTTGCATATTTATTTTATTTATTTGAGCATTTATTATTTAATTCATTTATTCATTTTATTATTCAAACCCTAAACCCTAAACCCTCGCCGGTGCTTTGAAGCCAAGTCGCTTCTGAGTTGGCCAATCGGTTATTTAATTATCCAACTTGGAGCTCTAGGGTTTAGGGTCTAGGGTTTAGGATTTGATTTTATTTGCTTCTCTGTTCGTAAAATTGACAGATCTATTCACTTTGCTTTATTCACTGGATTCGTTTTTTCATCACCGTTAATGTTTGGGGTTTAGGGTTTAGGGTTTAGGGTTTAGGGTTTATTTTGTTTAATTCGATATCTTTCCCTTCACTGCTTCTGCGGCTCACCCGCAGGCGACCCAAAACCCTAAACCCTAAACCCTAGAGATGAATTAGTTAATGCATTTTTAATGTATTTAAGTTGTTGCGTAGCGACTGGGCAGGTAGCCCTGTTTGTTGTGGTTCTCCTAAACCCTAAACCCTAATTTGGGGTTTGTGCGCTGCAGGCACTCCGTCCCCGACCGAAGGACTTGCCGGTTTGCCTCAGTGGCGAAATAACTTCAAGTATTATCCGCCAATGAAATGGAAATATATTGTCCGTCGAGGGTTTAGGGTTTAGGGTTTAGGGT
>NW_013545635.1:0-7160 GCF_000499545.2 Eimeria tenella
TGGGGAAGCCAACAAAAAGGCCGTCATCACCCAAAGGGATTCCCGCGGAGTCCCCTACCGCAGTACTAACCGGGCCTTGCGCCGCTTAAATTCGGAGTTCAGATGGGATCCGGTGCATTAGACGCAGTATGAACGACGGCAAATCACATACTCCCTCAATCAATACACCTCTACTTCACACACCTTCAACCAACAACTTCCCACGCAACATCCCCTCTCCAACACCACTCAACGCCCCTCACGCCCACAACAAACAACCCACGTCCACCCACACACAGCCTTTCGACCACGCGCCCCCACGCCTTGCGCTAACTTATGGACGCTCTCTCCACAGCGCGTCCTCTCTACCAACCTCAACACAAAGCCTAAAACATGCTGCTGCTGCAGCTAGCTACCATTTTCCAGCTGCGCGCGGTGTCTCGCACCTAGCTGCAACGAATGCGAGGGCGGTGGAGAGAGAGCGTGTTGGTGTGCGTGTTTGTGGGTTTGTGTTGAAGGTATTTAGTGGATGTTGAGTGTTACTCTGTGGCAGTGGATAGGGAGAGAAGCGCGGAAGTGGCGTAATGGAGGGATGCGAGTGGTGCGCAATTGGGGTTGAGCATATAGAAGGTTGAGGGTGGCGGTTTGATGAAGAGGATGGGAAGGACGTAAATTGGGGTGTTTGCTCGTTGCTGAGTCGAAGGTGAGCTGTTGGAGGTGAATAGAAGAGGGTTGAGAGGCGTAGGAGTTGTTAGGGAAGCCAACAAAAAGGCCGTCATCACCCAAAGGGATTCCCGCGGAGTCCCCTACCGCAGTACTAACCGGGCCTTGCGCCGCTTAACTTCGGAGTTCAGATGGGATCCGGTGCATTAGACGCAGTATGAACGACGGCAAATCATACACTCCCTCAATACACCTCTACTTCACACACCTTCAACCAACAACTTCCCATGCAACATCCCCTCTCCAACACCACTCAACGCCCCTCACGCCCACAAAAAACAACCCACGTCCACCCACACACAGCCTTTCGACCACGCGCCCCCACGCCTTGCGCTAACTTATGGACGCTCTCTCCACAGCGCGTCCTCTCTACCAACCTCAACACAAAGCCTAAAACATGCTGCTGCTGCAGCTAGCTACCATTTTCCAGCTGCGCGCGGTGTCTCGCACCTAGCTGCAACGAATGCGAGGGCGGTGGAGAGAGAGCGTGTTGGTGTGCGTGTTTGTGGGTTTGTGTTGAAGGTATTTAGTGGATGTTGAGTGTTACTCTGTGGCAGTGGATAGGGAGAGAAGTGCAGAAGTGGCGTTATGGAGGGATGCGAGTGGTGCGCAATTGGGGTTGAGCATATAGAAGGTTGAGGGTGGCGGTTTGATGAAGAGGATGGGAAGGACGTAAATTGGGGGGTTTGCTCGTTGCTGAGTCGAAGGTGAGATGTTAGCGGTGAATAGAAGAGGGTTGAGAGGCGTAGGAGTTGTTAGGGAAGCCAACAAAAAGGCCGTCATCACCCAAAGGGATTCCCGCGGAGTCCCCTACCGCAGTACTAACCGGGCCTTGCGCCGCCTAAATTCGGAGTTCAGATGGGATCCGGTGCATTAGACGCAGTATGAACGACGGCAAATCACACACTCCCTCAATACATCTCTACTTCACACACCTTCAACCAACAACTTCCCACGCAACATCCCCTCTCCAACACCACTCAACGCCCCTCACGCCCACAAAAAACAACCCACGTCCACCCACACACAGCCTTTCGACCACGCGCCCCCACGCCTTGCGCTAACTTATGGACGCTCTCTCCACAGCGCGTCCTCTCTACCAACCTCAACACAAAGCCTAAAACATGCTGCTGCTGCAGCTAGCTACCATTTTCCAGCTGCGCGCGGTGTCTCGCACCTAGCTGCAACGAATGCGAGGGCGGTGGAGAGAGACCGTGTTGGTGTGCGTGTTTGTGGGTTTGTGTTGAAGGTATTTAGTGGATGTTGAGTGTTACTCTGTGGCAGTGGATAGGGAGAGAAGCGCGGAAGTGGCGTTATGGAGGGATGCGAGTGGTGCGCAATTGGGGTTGAGCATATAGAAGGTTGAGGGTGGCGGTTTGATGAAGAGGATGGGAAGGACGTAAATTGGGGTGTTTGCTCGTTGCTGAGTCGAAGGTGAGCTGTTGGAGGTGAATAGAAGAGGGTTGAGAGGCGTAGGAGTTGTTGGGGAAGCCAACAAAAAGGCCGTCATCACCCAAAGGGATTCCCGCGGAGTCCCCTACCGCAGTACTAACCGGGCCTTGCGCCGCTTAAATTCGGAGTTCAGATGGGATCCGGTGCATTAGACGCAGTATGAACGACGGCAAATCACACACTCCCTCAATACACCTCTACTTCACACACCTTCAACCAACAACTTCCCATGCAACATCCCCTCTCCAACACCACTCAACGCCCCTCACGCCCACAAAAAACAACCCACGTCCACCCACACACAGCCTTTCGACCACGCGCCCCCACGCCTTGCGCTAACTTATGGACGCTCTCTCCACAGCGCGTCCTCTCTACCAACCTCAACACAAAGCCTAAAACATGCTGCTGCTGCAGCTAGCTACCATTTTCCAGCTGCGCGCGGTGTCTCGCACCTAGCTGCAACGAATGCGAGGGCGGTGGAGAGAGAGCGTGTTGGTGTGCGTGTTTGTGGGTTTGTGTTGAAGGTATTTAGTGGATGTTGAGTGTTACTCTGTGGCAGTGGATAGGGAGAGAAGCGCGGAAGTGGCGTTATGGAGGGATGCGAGTGGTGCGCAATTGGGGTTGAGCATATAGAAGGTTGAAGGTGGCGGTTTGATGAAGAGGATGGGAAGGACGTAAATTGGGGTGTTTGCTCGTTGCTGAGTCGAAGGTGAGCTGTTGGAGGTGAATAGAAGAGGGTTGAGAGGCGTAGGAGTTGTTGGGGAAGCCAACGAAAAGGCCGTCATCACCCAAAGGGATTCCCGCGGAGTCCCCTACCGCAGTACTAACCGGGCCTTGCGCCGCTTAACTTCGGAGTTCAGATGGGATCCGGTGCATTAGACGCAGTATGAACGACGGCATATCATACACTCCCTCAATACACCTCTACTTCACACACCTTCAACCAACAACTTCCCACGCAACATCCCCTCTCCAACACCACTCAACGCCCCTCACGCCCACAAAAAACAACCCACGTCCACCCACACACAGCCTTTCGACCACGCGCCCCCACGCCTTGCGCTAACTTATGGACGCTCTCTCCACAGCGCGTCCTCTCTACCAACCTCAACACAAAGCCTAAAACATGCTGCTGCTGCAGCTAGCTACCATTTTCCAGCTGCGCGCGGTGTCTCGCACCTAGCTGCAACGAATGCGAGGGCGGTAGAGAGAGAGCGTGTTGGTGTGCGTGTTTGTGGGTTTGTGTTGAAGGTATTTAGTGGATGTTGAGTGTTACTCTGTGGCAGTGGATAGGGAGAGAAGCGCGGAAGTGGCGTTATGGAGGGATGCGAGTGGTGCGCAATTGGGGTTGAGCATATAGAAGGTTGAGGGTGGCGGTTTGATGAAGAGGATGGGAAGGACGTAAATTGGGGTGTTTGCTCGTTGCTGAGTCGACGTTGAGCTGTTAGAGGTGAATAGAAGAGGGTTGAGAGGCGTAGGAGTTGTTGGGGAAGCCAACAAAAAGGCCGTCATCACCCAAAGGGATTCCCGCGGAGTCCCCTACCGCAGTACTAACCGGGCCTTGCGCCGCTTAACTTCGGAGTTCAGATGGGATCCGGTGCATTAGACGCAGTATGAACGACGGCAAATCACACACTCCCTCAATACACCTCTACTTCACACACCTTCAACCAACAACTTCCCACGCAACATCCCCTCTCCAACACCACTCAACGCCCCTCACGCCCACAAAAAACAACCCACGTCCAGCCACACACAGCCTTTCGACCACGCGCCCCCACGCCTTGCGCTAACTTATGGACGCTCTCTCCACAGCGCGTCCTCTCTACCAACCTCAACACAAAGCCTAAAACATGCTGCTGCTGCAGCTAGCTACCATTTTCCAGCTGCGCGCGGTGTCTCGCACCTAGCTGCAACGAATGCGAGGGCGGTGGAGAGAGAGCGTGTTGGTGTGCGTGTTTGTGGGTTTGTGTTGAAGGTATTTAGTGGATGTTGAGTGTTACTCTGTGGCAGTGGATAGGGAGAGAAGCGCGGAAGTGGCGTTATGGAGGGATGCGAGTGGTGCGCAATTGGGGTTGAGCATATAGAAGGTTGAGGGTGGCGGTTTGATGAAGAGGATGGGAAGGACGTAAATTGGGGTGTTTGCTCGTTGCTGAGTCGAAGGTGAGCTGTTGGAGGTGAATAGAAGAGGGTTGAGAGGCGTAGGAGTTGTTGGGGAAGCCAACAAAAAGGCCGTCATCACCCAAAGGGATTCCCGCGGAGTCCCCTACCGCAGTACTAACCGGGCCTTGCGCCGCTTAAATTCGGAGTTCAGATGGGATCCGGTGCATTAGACGCAGTATGAACGACGGCAAATCACACACTCCCTCAATACACCTCTACTTCACACACCTTCAACCAACAACTTCCCACGCAACATCCCCTCTCCAACACCACTCAACGCCCCTCACGCCCACAAAAAACAACCCACGTCCAGCCACACACAGCCTTTCGACCACGCGCCCCCACGCCTTGCGCTAACTTATGGACGCTCTCTCCACAGCGCGTCCTCTCTACCAACCTCAACACAAAGCCTAAAACATGCTGCTGCTGCAGCTAGCTACCATTTTCCAGCTGCGCGCGGTGTCTCGCACCTAGCTGCAACGAATGCGAGGGCGGTGGAGAGAGAGCGTGTTGGTGTGCGTGTTTGTGGGTTTGTGTTGAAGGTATTTAGTGGATGTTGAGTGTTACTCTGTGGCAGTGGATAGGGAGAGAAGCGCGGAAGTGGCGTTATGGAGGGATGCGAGTGGTGCGCAATTGGGGTTGAGCATATAGAAGGTTGAGGGTGGCGGTTTGATGAAGAGGATGGGAAGGACGTAAATTGGGGTGTTTGCTCGTTGCTGAGTCGAAGGTGAGCTGTTGGAGGTGAATAGAAGAGGGTTGAGAGGCGTAGGAGTTGTTGGGGAAGCCAACAAAAAGGCCGTCATCACCCAAAGGGATTCCCGCGGAGTCCCCTACCGCAGTACTAACCGGGCCTTGCGCCGCTTAAATTCGGAGTTCAGGTGGGATCCGGTGCATTAGACGCAGTATGAACGACGGCAAATCACACACTCCCTCAATACACCTCTACTTCACACACCTTCAACCAACAACTTCCCACGCAACATCCCCTCTCCAACACCACTCAACGCCCCTCACGCCCACAAAAAACAACCCACGTCCAGCCACACACAGCCTTTCGACCACGCGCCCCCACGCCTTGCGCTAACTTATGGACGCTCTCTCCACAGCGCGTCCTCTCTACCAACCTCAACACAAAGCCTAAAACATGCTGCTGCTGCAGCTAGCTACCATTTTCCAGCTGCGCGCGGTGTCTCGCACCTAGCTGCAACGAATGCGAGGGCGGTGGAGAGAGAGCGTGTTGGTGTGCGTGTTTGTGGGTTTGTGTTGAAGGTATTTAGTGGATGTTGAGTGTTACTCTGTGGCAGTGGATAGGGAGAGAAGCGCGGAAGTGGCGTTATGGAGGGATGCGAGTGGTGCGCAATTGGGGTTGAGCATATAGAAGGTTGAGGGTGGCGGTTTGATGAAGAGGATGGGAAGGACGTAAATTGGGGTGTTTGCTCGTTGCTGAGTCGAAGGTGAGCTGTTGGAGGTGAATAGAAGAGGGTTGAGAGGCGTAGGAGTTGTTGGGGAAGCCAACAAAAAGGCCGTCATCACCCAAAGGGATTCCCGCGGAGTCCCCTACCGCAGTACTAACCGGGCCTTGCGCCGCTTAACTTCGGAGTTCAGATGGGATCCGGTGCATTAGACGCAGTATGAACGACGGCAAATCACATACTCCCTCAATCAATACACCTCTACTTCACACACCTTCAACCAACAACTTCCCACGCAACATCCCCTCTCCAACACCACTCAACGCCCCTCACGCCCACAAAAAACAACCCACGTCCACCCACACACAGCCTTTCGACCACGCGCCCCCACGCCTTGCGCTAACTTATGGACGCTCTCTCCACAGCGCGTCCTCTCTACCAACCTCAACACAAAGCCTAAAACATGCTGCTGCTGCAGCTAGCTACCATTTTCCAGCTGCGCGCGGTGTCTCGCACCTAGCTGCAACGAATGCGAGGGCGGTGGAGAGAGAGCGTGTTGGTGTGCGTGTTTGTGGGTTTGTGTTGAAGGTATTTAGTGGATGTTGAGTGTTACTCTGTGGCAGTGGATAGGGAGAGAAGCGCGGAAGTGGCGTTATGGAGGGATGCGAGTGGTGCGCAATTGGGGTTGAGCATATAGAAGGTTGAGGGTGGCGGTTTGATGAAGAGGATGGGAAGGACGTAAATTGGGGTGTTTGCTCGTTGCTGAGTCGACGTTGAGCTGTTAGAGGTGAATAGAAGAGGGTTGAGAGGCGTAGGAGTTGTTGGGGAAGCCAACAAAAAGGCCGTCATCACCCAAAGGGATTCCCGCGGAGTCCCCTACCCCAGTACTAACCGGGCCTTGCGCCGCTTAAATTCGGAGTTCAGATGGGACCCGGTGCATTATACGCAGTATGTACGACGGCAAATCACACACTCCCTCAATACACCTCTACTTCACACACCTTCAACCATCAACTTCCCACGCAACATCCCCTCTCCAACACCACTCAACGCCCCTCACGCCCACAAAAAACAACCCACGTCCACCCACACACAGCCTTTCGACCACGCGCCCCCACGCCTTGCGCTAACTTATGGACGCTCTCTCCACAGCGCGTCCTCTCTACCAACCTCAACACAAAGCCTAAAACATGCTGCTGCTGCAGCTAGCTACCATTTTCCAGCTGCGCGCGGTGTCTCGCACCTAGCTGCAACGAATGCGAGGGCGGTGGAGAGAGAGCGTGTTGGTGTGCGTGTTTGTGGGTTTGTGTTGAAGGTATTTAGTGGATGTTGAGTGTTACTCTGTGGCAGTGGATAGGGAGAGAAGCGCGGAAGTGGCGTTATGGAGGGATGCGAGTGGTGCGCAATTGGGGTTGAGCATATAGAAGGTGA
>NW_013545636.1:0-7194 GCF_000499545.2 Eimeria tenella
GCAGCAGCACAGTGTGCAGCGCCCCGCTGCAGGCCCTCACGACCTGCATTTGCTGCTGCTGCTGCTGCTGCTGCAGCGGGATGGGGCGCGGCAACGTGACCTCGCCGCCGCCCTCTTCCTCGGGATTGAAAAAAGGAATTTGCTCAAGTTCTCCAGAACCAAACATGTAGACAAGGCCAGTAGGCTGGCCTTTGGCGAAGTCCGGAGAAGCCAAACAAGTTGCTGCTTCCTGCTGCTGCTGCTGGCGTACCAGCTCGCGCTGCTGCTGGTGCTGCTGCTCCTCTTGCTGCTCCGCCGACTCGGCAGCAGCAGCAGATGGCGCGCTGAACACAAACCCCTTCAGCTGCTGCTGCTGCTGCTCCTGCTCCCCAGCAGGTCTTCCAAAAACAAAGCCCTTCGGCTTGTGGGGCTGCTGCTGCTGCAGCTGCTGCTGCTGCTGGCTTGCCAGCGGGGAGGCTGCAGCAGCACCGTCAAGCACCGGCATGAATCCCGAACTCTTTCTGGGCCCTCCCGAAGCAGCAGCAGATGTTCCATTTCCTGCTGCTTCTAGGAATACCGAGCTGCAGCCGTTGCTGCTTCTGGGAAAAGCCGCAGTCCTGGGGGCCTGCTGCACTAGTAGCAGCAGCACACAGCAGCAGCAGCAGCAACAGCAGCAGCAGCCCTATCTAAGCCCAGCCACTCCCTCTGCTTCGTGCAGCTCCCGCAGCAGCTAGCAAAGGTACCCCCTTTCCCCACAAACGACACAAAAGGGACCACGGCTATTTTGCTGCTGCTGCTGTTGCTGCTGCTGTTGCTGCTGCTGTTGCTGCTGCTGCTGCTGCTCACTGTCTTTCCATCTCTTCCTGTCTCGCAGCAGGGACACACATCACAGGTGGCCTCGTTGGAGACCAAGCAGACGCTACACTTCCATGGGCCGGAAGGTGGCGCCCCATTAGCTGCTGCTGCTGCTGCTGTTGCTGCTGCGTCAGCTGCCTCGGCGCCTGCTGCTGCTGGCAAACCCTCAGCAGCCGCCGCTGCTGCACCTGCTGCAGCTGCCGAGGCCCCGTTTGTGGGCGGTTCGGGCTCTGCGCCCGTGGCCGCAGCAGTAGAGGCGTCCATTCTGCTGCTGCTGCTGCTGCTGCACTTTCTGCTGCTGTTCCTACAAGTGCTGCCGCTGGTCTTTGGCTCAGGCAACGCAAATCCCGCTTTGGACGCAACGTGTGTTGTTGCTGCGGAGGGGCAGTGCTTTTGCTGCTCCCTCTGCAGCTCCCGTGATGGAGTCTGGCTGAGCAGCTGCTGCTGCTGCCAAGGCTTTGAGTGCAGCAACAGATTCCTGCTGCTGCTGCAACAAAAGATAAATGGGGCCCCTAGACGCGCGCGAGGAGGCCCAAGAGACTGCAGTGGGTCAGCAGCAGTGCCAAAGCCGCTGGATTTCAGCCCGTTACTGCTGCTGCAGCAGCAGATATGTGCACTGTCTGCAGTGTACGTACACCTCTACAATTCGTAATGGATCAGGCCGGAATCGGCGCCGTTCGGAATTATATAGGAAGCCCTGGTGGTGTTGCTGCAGTGACTGTTGCTGCTGCTGCTGCTGCTGCGGGGTGGGTGGCGGGCCAACTGCTGCTGCAAGTAGAGGCCTAAGCGGCGTCTTTGTGTGTTTAAATTCGAATATTCGTCGAAAATTCAATTATGGTTTGACTGGCTTTTGACGCAAAGACACGAGAAACCCGACAGACTTCGAGCAGCACGAGGAACTGGAAACCCTAAACCCTCAGCTCCGCAGCTGGTGGATTCAAATCGAGGCTAGTGGACTCCAGTGTCTGTACACGTGGGAGTGCCAAGTTGCTGTTGGTGTTCTTTCCTCTATTTGCCGAAATTCACTTTTATTCCAATCTCGAGAATTTCACGGAGCCCTTCCGCAGGACCCCTGCTGCGGTGGAGTGACACCGCAGCAGCTACACACCACTGCAGCTGCAGCAGCAGCAGCAGCAAACGCACACCTGAAGTTTGACCGCCTGCTGCAGCTCAGCAGCAGCATCTGTGGGAGCAGAAGCCGCAAGTGCACGGCGGTTCGGGTGTACGTACACTAGCGCATTTCACAGGCAACTCTGCAGAGCTGAGCCCAGGGGAGTACTTCTGCTGTAGTGCAGCAGCAGCAGCAGCAGCAGCAGCAGCAGAAGCACCAACAACGCTGCAGCACACCTGACCTGCACACGTAGCAGCAGTACTTTAGTGGCCTTTTGATGAGTTAGAAAGGCCTTTTGAGTTTCAGCAAATGCAAACAGCCAAATAGCCTCTGTAAAGGGGCCCCTGGGGGCAGCAGGCTGCTGCTTTTGCTGCTGCAGCTGCAGGGGCAGCAGCAGCACAACCTGCTACTGCAGCCTTGTCTGCTGGGAGCCTTGGGGGGCTCCCCTGGCCTTCCCCTGAGCCTGCGGGGGCCCCACAGACCTTAAAAGCACTTTTATAAAATGGGGAAACTGTCTTTGACAAAGTGCATGCAAAGAGCTTGTCGAGTGCATCTTTTTGCGAATGGATTTCTTTTAAATGGACTTCTTTGTGGCTCCTGGCGCATGCACAGGTGCAGGCAGCAGCTATTTGCATGCATGCAGCTGCTGCAGTTTGCATTTGTCTTTCTTTGGGAAATCCCCACATGCAATAAATACCATTTGATTCGCTTTCGCTTCTTTTGCTCAGCCCCGGGCTGGCAAAAGACGCCCTCGGAAACGAACAAAAACTTGAAATGCGTGCGCATGCATTTCAAGCACGCATGCATTCCATTCATGTGCCTCATGCATGCGCATGCACGCGGCTCCCGCGTGGCGGAAAAGCCCCGAAGTTTCGCGCTGCTGCTGCTGCTTCTGCTGCTGCTGGCTGAGTGCAGCAGCAGAGATTTGCTTCTGGCGAATTTGGTCAAATTGTGCAGCTGGGAATTGCGCGAAACGCTGCTCCTGAATAAAAAAGAATTCAGAATATTTCAATTAGCCAAACAAATCCCAAGAAAGAAAAAAATAAAATAAAATAATTCCCCAAAAAATAATTCTGCCCTCACTAGAGGATATTTGAAATTTGCTGCTGCTGGCCCCGGGAAGCTGTTTCAAATGCACTTCTTAAAGATATTAAAATTAAATTAAATGAAAATAAAACAAAAAATGAAAATTCAATTTTCCGAAATTTCACATTTGCCAGCTCAGATAGCCACGTGGCTGCACGAGCTTGCTGCTGCAGTTAGCGCCGCTGCTGCTGCTGCTGTTGTACCTGTTGGAGCTGCTGCTGCTGTTGCTGCTGCTGCTGCTGCACCAGTTGGCGCTGCTGCTGCTGCTGCCGCAGTTGGCGCTGCCGCTGTTGCTGCTGCTGCTGCTTCGGCACCTTGCAGTTGTTGCTGCTGGCGGCGCTGCAGGCGTTGCTGCCGCTGCATGCGGCTTCCGGGAGTTGTGCTGTTGCCACCCTTGGTTTGCTGCTTCCTGTTAGGAAGCAGCTTGCTGCAGCTTAGCCTCTTAGCTTTGCTGCAGGGGCGCGGCGCTGCAGCTGCTGCTGCATCCAGCAGCGCATGCGCAGGTCCAATAGGTTCTTTCTACTCGACTCAGAGTGGTTTGCAGCAACGCAGCAGCAGCGTAGCAGCGGCGCAGCAGCGGCGCAGCAGCACCGCAGCAGCAGCGGGGAAGCCGCCCCACAGGTGCCGGCATTTAGGTGCTGTGCTGCTGCTGCTGCTGCTGCTGCTGCTGTGTGTGCAGAGCACGCGCTGCCCGAAAGGAACCTCACCACTAGCTCTTAAAGCTGCGCAGCTACTTGCTGCTGCTGCTGCTGCTGCTGCTGCTGACCCAGGGTAGCGCTTGCTCAGCAGCAAAAGGTAGCGCCAGTCTGCTTGTTAGTTTTGCAGACATGAGGCAGCTAATTAGAGCTAGCCTGCGCCGCAAACGAGCAGCACTGTGCAGCTAGCCAGACCTTAGGCACCAGCTAGCCACCAGCTAGCCAGGCCTTAGCCCCCAGCTAGCCAGGCCTTAGCCTCCAACTAGCCAGGCCTTTGCCTCCAGCTAGCCAGGCCCCAGCTAGCCAGGCCTTAGCCCCCAGCTAGCCAGGCATTGGCCACCAGCTAGCCACGCCCTAGCCCCCAGCTAGCCAGGCGTTGCCCCCAGCTAGCCAGGCCTTTGCCCCCAGCTAGCCAGACCTTTGCCCCCAGCTAGCCAGGCTTTAGCTCCCAGCTAGCCAAGCTTTGCTGCTCAGCGCAGAGCAAAAAGGAAAATGGATTCAAGATGGCTTCTTGTGTAGCTACACCACCAAAGATGTTCCTGCTGCATATCCAGCAGCAAAAGCAGCAGCAGCAGCTGCTGCTGGTGCTGGTGCTGCTGCTGCTGCTCTTGTCAGTGCTTGCGCTGATGCTGCTGCAGCTGCTGCTGTGGAAGCCAGCCAGCCAACATAGAGGGCTCACCAGCGATTCTGAGCGCAGCAGCTCGTGCCGCTGCTTCTGCTGCTACTGCAGTTGCTGCTGCTCTGACGCGTGCTGCTGCTGCTGCTGCTGCAGCACAAAAGCGAGCGACTGGCCTGGTGGGGAGGCGCGGCACTGCGAAAGCAGCAGCAGAAGCTTCTGCTTCTCATCGCAGTCCTGCAGTTTGTGTGCCACATCCTGGAGACAGCCGCAGCAGCAGCAGCAGCAAAGGCAGCATTACAGACGCAGGAGCCGATAAATGAAGGAGCAGCAGCAGCGGCAGCATTGCAAATGCAGGAACCGAGAGGTGCAGCAGCAGCAGCAGCGGCAGCAGCAAGAGTAAGCCTACGAGCCAGTAAGCCCACCTCCCTGACCAACCCGACAACAGCTGCACTGGTGCTTTCAGCAGCAGCAGTTCCACCAGCAGCAGCAGCAGTTCCGCTAGCAGCAGCAGCAGTGCCGCCAGCAGCAGCAGTGCCACCAGCAGCAGCAGCAGCAGCAGCAGCAGCAGAACTGCCCAGAACTTGGCTGCTTACCTCTACGCGCTGCAGCAGCTGCTTCAGCCTCAAATTTTCCCCTTGGTGAGTCGCCACCAGTGTTCTTTCTTTAAGTACCCTGAGTTGCAGCAGCAGCAGCAGCAGCAGCAGGGGATTCATCAGCAGCAGCTGCAGCAGCAGCTGCAGCAAGGTGCATAGGCTGCTGCCTCTGCCTCCCTTGCATCTCCCTGGGGTGCTGTGGTGCTGCTGCCTCCCCAGGCAATTTTAGAGCTTAGGGTTTAGGGTTTAGTGTTTGGGGTTTAGGGTTTAGGGTTTAGGGTTCAGGGTTTATAGGTGTCGCTCTGCGCAGCTCTTTTCTGCAATTGTTTGCTTCTCTGGCAGCTCTTCCGCGGAGCCTCATTTTAGCAAATGGATTAATCATTTTAATTAAAATAATTATAATTTGATTTTAAAATATTCTTTTTTCAGTTTAAATTCTTTCTTAAATGAAGTTTAAACTCACCACTCATAAAGCTGCTTTTCAAGTTTCAGAATTTCGCGTTTGTACTGCCGCACAGCTTCGCCATAAGTTTGCAGCAGCAAAGCACAAAAGGAACAAGAGGCTGAAGGGAATTCTGCCTTTTGCTGGAGCTGCTGCTGCAGCTGCTGCTGCAGCTGCTGCTGCAGCTGCAGTGTGTCGCCCTGCTGCAGTCGCTGGGGTACCTGGTGGAGCTGCTGCTGCTGCTGCTGCTGCACTTGCTGGCTCTTCAAACTGCCCGCCATATTTTGCTGTCTTTCTTGCTGCTGCTGCAGCAGCTGGGGATCCTGCTGTTGCTGATGCCAACGAAGCTGCTGCCCTTGCTGCAGCTGCTGCAGCGCGGGATGCTGCTGTTGCTGCCGCAAATGAATGTGCCCTTGCTGCAGTTGCTGCTGCTGCTGCTGCTGCCGCTGCTGCTTCAGCAGCTCTGACCACGACAGAGAGCTCTGGCTTGAAAGAATAGGTCCCTCATGCGGCACTTGATGAATAGTGGCAGCTGGTTGCTGCTGCTGTTGCTGCTGTTGCCGCTGTTCTCGCTGCTGCTGTTGTTGCTGCTGCTGCTGCTGTTGTTGCTGCTGCTGTAGTAGTCGCCCTTGCTCTTGTTCTCCTCGCTGCTCTTCGTCCCTTTGCTGCTGCTGCTGCTGCAGGGAAAGGAAGCTTCTCCGCATCTGCAGCAGTCGTTGTGGCACCTCAAACCGTTGCGGTTGCTGCTGCTGCTTTTGTTGCTGCTGCTGCTGCATTTGCTGCTCTTGCTGCTGAAGCTGTTGTTGCTGTAGATGCTCATGTGCCGCTTGAGGTGCTGGGCCGGGCAGCTTCTGAGCAAACTGCTGCAGCATCTGCTGCTGCTGAGGCTGGTGCCCCTGCTGCAGCTGGTTTTGCTGCTGCAGCGCTTGCTGCTGCAGCAGCTGAAGCTGCGCATTCTGGAGAGATTGCTGCTGCTGATGCTGCAGCAGCTCCTGCTGCACCAGAGTCTGAGGCTGCGTACTCTGCTGCCACATAGGGCGAGTCTGACTTCGCTGTTGCTGCTGCTGGAGGGGGCGCTGCTGCTGCTGCTGGTACAGGCTTTGCTGCTGCTGCTCTATTAGAGGCGGCTCAGCTTGCTGCAGCTGCTGCTGCTGCAACTGAGCCAGAGATGCCAGGACTTGCTGTTGGTGGAAACTGTCCTGCTGCTGCTGCTGCATAGGCTGTGGGAGCAGAGGCAGCTGCTGATGCAGCTTCTGCACTTGCTGATGCGTAGGCAGGTGCTGCTGCTGCTGCCATTGTTGCTGCTGCAGCGCATTTTGCTGCAGCTGCTGCTGCAGAGCTGGCTGCAGCTCTTGAGCCTTCTGCTGCTGCTCCTCCTGCGGCTGCGGCTCGACGCTCACATCTTGCAGCGGTTGCGTCTGCTGCTGCTGGGCGTGCTGCTGCAGTGCTTGCTGCAGTTGCTGCTGCTCTTCGTGTTGCAGTTGCTGCTGCCCCTCGTGCTGCAGCTGCTGCTTTAGCTGCTCATTTTCCTCGCAGCCGGCGTTCATTGCAGCGCCTGAAGAGCGTAGAAGGGGCGGCAGCTGCAGCAGCTGCTGGTGCTTTTCCTGCTGCTGCTGCTGCAGTTCCTGGTGTTGCGACTGCTGCTGCTGCACTTGCTGCAGGCGCTGCTGCTGCTGAAGAAATACTTGCCGCGCTTGGGGGCCCCCCAAAGATGTGGACTTCTTTGTCTCCTCTGCAGACACAGCAGCAAAAGATGCATTTAACATTTACCCAAAAGCTTCTTTCCCGCAGCAGCAGCAAATTGGCAAGCCTGG
>NW_013545637.1:0-7127 GCF_000499545.2 Eimeria tenella
CTTCCCACGCAACATCCCGCTCTCCAACACCACTCAACGCCCCTCACGCCCACAAAAAACAACCCACGTCCACCCACACACAGCCTTTCGACCACGCGCCCCCACGCCTTGCGCTAACTTATGGACGCTCTCTCCACAGCGCGTCCTCTCTACCAACCTCAACACAAAGTCTAAAACATGCTGCTGCTGCAGCTAGCTACCATTTTCCAGCTGCGCGCGGTGTCTCGCACCTAGCTGCAACGAATGCGAGGGCGGTGGAGAGAGACCGTGTTGGTGTGCGTGTTTGTGGGTTTGTGTTGAAGGTATTTAGTGGATGTTGAGTGTTACTCTGTGGCAGTGGATAGGGAGAGAAGCGCGGAAGTGGCGTTATGGAGGGATGCGAGTGATGCGCAATTGGTGTTGAGCATATAGAAGGTTGAGGGTGGCGGTTTGATGAAGAGGATGGGAAGGACGTAAATTGGGGTGTTTGCTCGTTGCTGAGTCGAAGGTGAGCTGTTGGAGGTGAATGGAAGAGGGTTGAGAGGCGTAGGAGTTGTTAGGGAAGCCAACAAAAAGGCCGTCATCACCCAAAGGGATTCCCGCGGAGTCCCCTACCGCAGTACTAACCGGGCCTTGCGCCGCCTAAATTCGGAGTTCAGATGGGATCCGGTGCATTAGACGCAGTATGAACGACGGCAAATCACACACTCCCTCAATACACCTCTACTTCACACACCTTCAACCAACAACTTCCCACGCAACATCCCCTCTCCAACACCACTCAACGCCCCTCACGCCCACAAAAAACAACCCACGTCCACCCACACACAGCCTTTCGACCACGCGCCCCCACGCCTTGCGCTAACTTATGGACGCTCTCTCCACAGCGCGTCCTCTCTACCAACCTCAACACAAAGCCTAAAACATGCTGCTGCTGCAGCTAGCTACCATTTTCCAGCTGCGCGCGGTGTCTCGCACCTAGCTGCAACGAATGCGAGGGCGGTGGAGAGAGAGCGTGTTGGTGTGCGTGTTTGTGGGTTTGTGTTGAAGGTATTTAGTGGATGTTGAGTGTTCCTCTGTGGCAGTGGATAGGGAGAGAAGCGCGGAAGTGGCGTTATGGAGGGATGCGAGTGGTGCGCAGATGGGGTTGAGCATATAGAAGGTTGAGGGTGGCGGTTTGATGAAGAGGATGGGAAGGACGTAAATTGGGGTGTTTGCTCGTTGCTGAGTCGAAGGTGAGCTGTTAGAGGTGAATAGAAGAGGGTTGAGAGGCGTAGGCGTTGTTGGGGAAGCCAACAAAAAGGCCGTCATCACCTAAAGGGATTCCCGCGGAGTCCCCTACCCCAGTACTAACCGGGCCTTGCGCCGCTTAAATTCGGAGTTCAGATGGGATCCGGTGCATTAGACGCAGTATGAACGACGCCAAATCACACACTTCCTCAATACACCTCTACTTCACACACCTTCAACCATCAACTTCCCACGCAACATCCCCTCTCCAACACCACTCAACGCCCCTCACGCCCACAACAAACAACCCACGTCCACCCACACACAGCCTTTCGACCACGCGCCCCCACGCCTTGCGCTAACTTATGGACGCTCTCTCCACAGCGCGTCCTCTCTACCAACCTCAACACAAAGCCTAAAACATGCTGCTGCTGCAGCTAGCTACCATTTTCCAGCTGCGCGCCGTGTCTCGCACCTAGCTGCAACGAATGCGAGGGCGGTGGAGAGAGAGCGTGTTGGTGTGCGTGTTTGTGGGTTTGTGTTGAAGGTATTTAGTGGATGTTGAGTGTTACTCTGTGGCAGTGGATAGGGAGAGAAGCGCGGAAGTGGCGTTATGGAGGGATGCGAGTGGTGCGCAATTGGGGTTGAGCATATAGAAGGTTGAGGGTGGCGGTTTGATGAAGAGGATGGGAAGGACGTAAATTGGGGTGTTTGCTCGTTGCTGAGTCGAAGGTGAGCTGTTAGAGGTGAATAGAAGAGGGTTGAGAGGCGTAGGAGTTGTTAGGGAAGCCAACAAAAAGGCCGTCATCACCCAAAGGGATTCCCGCGGAGTCCCCTACCCCAGTACTAACCGGGCCTTGCGCCGCCTAACTTCGGAGTTCAGATGGGACCCGGTGCATTATACGCAGTATGTACGACGGCAAATCACACACTCCCTCAATACACCTCTACTTCACACACCTTCAACCATCAACTTCCCACGCAACATCCCCTCTCCAACACCACTCAACGCCCCTCACGCCCACAAAAAACAACCCACGTCCACCCACACACAGCCTTTCGACCACGCGCCCCCACGCCTTGCGCTAACTTATGGACGCTCTCTCCACAGCGCGTCCTCTCTACCAACCTCAACACAAAGCCTATAACATGCTGCTGCTGCAGCTAGCTACCATTTTCCAGCTGCGCGCGGTGTCTCGCACCTAGCTGCAACGAATGCGAGGGCGGTGGAGAGAGACCGTGTTGGTGTGCGTGTTTGTGGGTTTGTGTTGAAGGTATTTAGTGGATGTTGAGTGTTACTCTGTGGCAGTGGATAGGGAGAGAAGCGCGGAAGTGGCGTTATGGAGGGATGCGAGTGGTGCGCAATTGGTGTTGAGCATATAGAAGGTTGAGGGTGGCGGTTTGATGAAGAGGATGGGAAGGACGTAAATTGGGGTGTTTGCTCGTTGCTGAGTCGAAGGTGAGCTGTTGGAGGTGAATAGAAGAGGGTTGAGAGGCGTAGGAGTTGTTAGGGAAGCCAACAAAAAGGCCGTCATCACCCAAAGGGATTCCCGCGGAGTCCCCTACCGCAGTACTAACCGGGCCTTGCGCCGCTTAACTTCGGAGTTCAGATGGGATCCGGTGCATTAGACGCAGTATGAACGACGGCAAATCATACACTCCCTCAATACACCTCTACTTCACACACCTTCTACCAACAACTTCCCACGCAACATCCCCTCTCCAACACCACTCAACGCCCCTCACGCCCACAAAAAACAACCCACGTCCACCCACACACAGCCTTTCGACCACGCGCCCCCACGCCTTGCGCTAACTTATGGACGCTCTCTCCACAGCGCGTCCTCTCTACCAACCTCAACACAAAGCCTATAACATGCTGCTGCTGCAGCTAGCTACCATTTTCCAGCTGCGCGCGGTGTCTCGCACCTAGCTGCAACGAATGCGAGGGCGGTGGAGAGAGAGCGTGTTGGTGTGCGTGTTTGTGGGTTTGTGTTGAAGGTATTTAGTGGATGTTGAGTGTTACTCTGTGGCAGTGGATAGGGAGAGAAGCGCGGAAGTGGCGTTATGGAGGGATGCGAGTGGTGCGCAATTGGTGTTGAGCATATAGAAGGTTGAGGGTGGCGGTTTGATGAAGAGGATGGGAAGGACGTAAATTGGGGTGTTTGCTCGTTGCTGAGTCGAAGGTGAGCTGTTGGAGGTGAATAGAAGAGGGTTGAGAGGCGTAGGAGTTGTTAGGGAAGCCAACAAAAAGGCCGTCATCACCCAAAGGGATTCCCGCGGAGTCCCCTACCGCAGTACTAACCGGGCCTTGCGCCGCTTAACTTCGGAGTTCAGATGGGATCCGGTGCATTAGACGCAGTATGAACGACGGCAAATCATACACTCCCTCAATACACCACCTCTACTTCACACACCTTCAACCATCAACTTCCCACGCAACATCCCCTCTCCAACACCACTCAACGCCCCTCACGCCCACAACAAACAACCCACGTCCACCCACACACAGCCTTTCGACCACGCGCCCCCACGCCTTGCGCTAACTTATGGACGCTCTCTCCACAGCGCGTCCTCTCTACCAACCTCAACACAAAGCCTAAAACATGCTGCTGCTGCAGCTAGCTACCATTTTCCAGCTGCGCGCGGTGTCTCGCACCTAGCTGCAACGAATGCGAGGGCGGTGGAGAGAGAGCGTGTTGGTGTGCGTGTTTGTGGGTTTGTGTTGAAGGTATTTAGTGGATGTTGAGTGTTACTCTGTGGCAGTGGATAGGGAGAGAAGCGCGGAAGTGGCGTTATGGAGGGATGCGAGTGGTGCGCAGATGGGGTTGAGCATGTAGAAGGTTGAGGGTGGCGGTTTGATGAAGAGGATGGGAAGGACGTAAATTGGGGTGTTTGCTCGTTGCTGAGTCGAAGGTGAGCTGTTAGAGGGGAATAGAAGAGGGTTGAGAGGCGTAGGAGTTGTTAGGGAAGCCAACAAAAAGGCCGTCATCACCCAAAGGGATTCCCGCGGAGTCCCCTACCGCAGTACTAACCGGGCCTTGCGTCGCTTAAATTCGGAGTTCAGATGGGATCCGGTGCATTAGACGCAGTATGAACGACGGCAAATCACACACTCCCTCAATCAATACACCTCTACTTCACACACCTTCTACCAACAACTTCCCACGCAACATCCCCTCTCCAACACCACTCAACGCCCCTCACGCCCACAACAAACAACCCACGTCCACCCACACACAGCCTTTCGACCACGCGCCCCCACGCCTTGCGCTAACTTATGGACGCTCTCTCCACAGCGCGTCCTCTCTACCAACCTCAACACAAAGCCTAAAACATGCTGCTGCTGCAGCTAGCTACCATTTTCCAGCTGCGCGCCGTGTCTCGCACCTAGCTGCAACGAATGCGAGGGCGGTGGAGAGAGAGCGTGTTGGTGTGCGTGTTTGTGGGTTTGTGTTGAAGGTATTTAGTGGATGTTGAGTGTTCCTCTGTGGCAGTGGATAGGGAGAGAAGCGCGGAAGTGGCGTTATGGAGGGATGCGAGTGGTGCGCAGATGGGGTTGAGCATATAGAAGGTTGAGGGTGGCGGTTTGATGAAGAGGATGGGAAGGACGTAAATTGGGGTGTTTGCTCGTTGCTGAGTCGAAGGTGAGCTGTTGGAGGTGAATAGAAGAGGGTTGAGAGGCGTAGGCGTTGTTGGGGAAGCCAACAAAAAGGCCGTCATCACCCAAAGGGATTCCCGCGGAGTCCCCTACCGCAGTACTAACCGGGCCTTGCGCCGCTTAAATTCGGAGTTCAGATGGGATCCGGTGCATTAGACGCAGTATGAACGACGCCAAATCACACACTCCCTCAATACACCTCTACTTCACACACCTTCAACCATCAACTTCCCACGCAACATCCCCTCTCCAACACCACTCAACGCCCCTCACGCCCACAACAAACAACCCACGTCCACCCACACACAGCCTTTCGACCACGCGCCCCCACGCCTTGCGCTAACTTATGGACGCTCTCTCCACAGCGCGTCCTCTCTACCAACCTCAACACAAAGCCTAAAACATGCTGCTGCTGCAGCTAGCTACCATTTTCCAGCTGCGCGCCGTGTCTCACACCTAGCTGCAACGAATGCGAGGGCGGTGGAGAGAGAGCGTGTTGGTGTGCGTGTTTGTGGGTTTGTGTTGAAGGTATTTAGTGGATGTTGAGTGTTCCTCTGTGGCAGTGGATAGGGAGAGAAGCGCGGAAGTGGCGTTATGGAGGGATGCGAGTGGTGCGCAGATGGGGTTGAGCATATAGAAGGTTGAGGGTGGCGGTTTGATGAAGAGGATGGGAAGGACGTAAATTGGGGTGTTTGCTCGTTGCTGAGTCGACGTTGAGCTGTTAGAGGTGAATAGAAGAGGGTTGAGAGGCGTAGGCGTTGTTGGGGAAGCCAACAAAAAGGCCGTCATCACCCAAAGGGATTCCCGCGGAGTCCCCTACCGCAGTACTAACCGGGCCTTGCGCCGCTTAAATTCGGAGTTCAGATGGGATCCGGTGCATTAGACGCAGTATGAACGACGGCAAATCACACACTCCCTCAATACACCTCTACTTCACACACCTTCAACCATCAACTTCCCACGCAACATCCCCTCTCCAACACCACTCAACGCCCCTCACGCCCACAACAAACAACCCACGTCCACCCACACACAGCCTTTCGACCACGCGCCCCCACGCCTTGCGCTAACTTATGGACGCTCTCTCCACAGCGCGTCCTCTCTACCAACCTCAACACAAAGCCTAAAACATGCTGCTGCTGCAGCTAGCTACCATTTTCCAGCTGCGCGCCGTGTCTCTCACCTAGCTGCAACGAATGCGAGGGCGGTGGAGAGAGAGCGTGTTGGTGTGCGTGTTTGTGGGTTTGTGTTGAAGGTATTTAGTGGATGTTGAGTGTTCCTCTGTGGCAGTGGATAGGGAGAGAAGCGCGGAAGTGGCGTTATGGAGGGATGCGAGTGGTGCGCAATTGGGGTTGAGTATATAGAAGGTTGAGGGTGGCGGTTTGATGAAGAGGATGGGAAGGACGTAAATTGGGGTGTTTGCTCGTTGCTGAGTCGACGTTGAGCTGTTAGAGGTGAATAGAAGAGGGTTGAGAGGCGTAGGCGTTGTTGGGGAAGCCAACAAAAAGGCCGTCATCACCCAAAGGGATTCCCGCGGAGTCCCCTACCGCAGTACTAACCGGGCCTTGCGCCGCTTAAATGCGGAGTTCAGATGGGATCCGGTGCATTAGACGCAGTATGAACGACGGCAAATCATACACTCCCTCAATCCACCTTTACTTCACACACCTTCAACCAACAACTTCCCACGCAACATCCCCTCTCCAACACCACTCAACGCCCCTCACGCCCACAAAAAACAACCCACGTCCACCCACACACAGCCTTTCGACCACGCGCCCCCACGCCTTGCGCTAACTTATGGACGCTCTCTCCACAGCGCGTCCTCTCTACCACCCTCAACACAAAGCCTAAACCATGCTGCTGCTGCAGCTAGCTACCATTTTCCAGCTGCGCGCGGTGTCTCGCCCCTAGCTGCAACGAATGCGAGGGCGGTGGAGAGAGAGCGTGTTGGTGTGCGTGTTTGTGGGTTTGTGTTGAAGGTATTTAGTGGATGTTGAGTGTTACTCTGTGGCAGTGGATAGGGAGAGAAGCGCGGAAGTGGCGTTATGGAGGGATGCGAGTGGTGCGCAATTGGTGTTGAGCATATAGAAGGTTGAGGGTGGCGGTTTGATGAAGAGGATGGGAAGGACGTAAATTGGGGTGTTTGCTCGTTGCTGAGTCGAAGGTGAGCTGTTGGAGGTGAATAGAAGAGGGTTGAGAGGCGTAGGAGTTGTTAGGGAAGCCAACAAAAAGGCCGTCCTCACCCAAAGGGGGG
>NW_013545638.1:0-7121 GCF_000499545.2 Eimeria tenella
CTCGTAGTAGTAGCATTTCTTGGCAGGGTCAAGAGAGTGCTGCGAATTGTGTTGTTTCCTGCCTCGCACAGACCAATGCCAAACGCTCCGAAAACCTGGGCGAACATGCAGGAGGTGTGTTGAGGGCACCTTGCGGAAAGCGTGCAACGGAGGCACGTTTGAAGTGTTTGCGTTGAGAAGCGGCGCCACAACGGCTTCGACTGCATGCAGCATTGCTTGGCACACTGCATGCAAGATTCATGCATCCACAGAAGGAACAGGTGTCATACTGTTGCAAAAGGAGTAGATTGCAGTTTTATGTGTGGCACCTGCGAGAAAGAACGGTGCGACAGCTGCGAGTAGTCTAGCCGCAACGCGTAGCTTAGATGTGTGTGCAATAAAGAAGTGGCGTGCACGTGCCTTGCGGGAAAACTTTTGGCTGCTGAAAAATGCACCACAGGTCTGTTGATGGCATGGCGATACGCACTTGGTCGTTTGTGCGGAGGCAGGGTGTTTTTTGTGGAGTGTGACATCTTTGATTTGTTCGCTCGGCATGCGAGAGGTCCTCGATGGCATGCAGTCGGTAGGTGAAAACGAAGTGATAGTCACTTTTTGGATTCCCGGGACTAGAAGATGAAGTGCAGTTCATTTGGTGTCGCCAACGTTGGTGCCATGACCTGCAGACTGATTCAATGGCTGGCAATGAGGGAATAGGCCTTTGCTTGTCAGTGCCCTGGAAGAGGCGGTGTCTGGCTTTGGGAGCGTGCCAGCGCTCAGGGCTTGAGTGGGTATTCTGCGCTATGGAATTTACAGGGGTAGCGCTGTTCGTGGGCGGTTTCGTCATGAAACGGGAAGATTTCATAGACGTGACTGCACCGGAGATGAGTTGCGGTGAAGCCGGCGGACGTGCTTCACTGTTTGAGGTGGGGACCTTATGTTAAGCAATATCAAGCGTTGCGTCCATCTTGTTCTTGCTTGGGAGAAATTCACGCGCATTTAGTTGTGTTGTGCCTGGTTGGGATGGTTCCTGAGGGTAGAGTCTAGAAACATATGATGCACGGCTCGCAGAAATAAGGTGTGTGTTTGTTCGGTGTAAACGAGTTGGTGGCCGTGGAGGGAAGGCGGGCCAGAGAACGTTGGCGCCGAGTCGTGCGGCGGCGTTTTTGTCAGTGCCATCGGGTGGTTGCGAAAGCAAAAGAGCATTTGGGCATGTCTGCTAGGCGTCTGCGAATGCACGCTGCAAGCTTGGGGTGTGCGCTGCACGCGTCAGGCGACGCAAAACTCAACAACGAGTGGTGAGCGCTCGGCCTAAAGACCGAGCGCTCAACTCTCGTCATTGAGTTTGGTATTGGGCGCGGTGAGTAGGAGGAACGTGAAGTGACGCATCGAAGAGCATAGCTGTTCCGAAGCCGCTCACATTGCAGTTGGTGTTGAGCCATCGGGGTGTATTATTCTGTGGCAAGTGAGCAAGAGTTTCGCCACACCTGGAGGCTATCTGGCAGTAGTAGCGTTTGTTGGCAGGGTCAAGAGAGTGCTGCGCATTGTGTTGTTTCCTGCCTCGCACACACCATAGCCAAGCGCTTTGAAAACCTGGGCGAACATGCAGGAGGTGTGTTGGAAGTGCTTTGCGAAAAGCGTGAAACGGAGGCTCGTTTGAAGTGTTTGCGTTGAGAAGCGGCGCCACAACGGCTTCGACTGCATGCAGCATTGCTTGGCACACTGCATGCAAGATTCACGCAGCCACAAAAGGAACAGGTGCACATACCGTCGCGAAAGGAGTAGATTGCGGTTGTGTGTGTGGCACCTGCGGAGAAGAACGGTGCGACAGGTCCGAGTGGTCTAGCCGCAACGCGTAGGCTGCTGGCAGTTTTAGATGTGCGTAGAATTACAGGGTAGCTTGCACGAAGCCTTGCAGGGAAACTTGTGGCTAATGAGAAATGCATCACGTGTCTGTGAATAGGATGGCGATACGAGCTTGGTCGTTTGTGCGGAGGCAGGGTGTTTTTTGTGGAGTGTGACCTCTTCGATTTGTTCGTTCGGCATGCGAGAGTTCCTCGATGGCATGCAGTCGGTAGGTGGAAACGAAGTGATGGTCACTTTCTGGATTCCCGGGACTAGAAGATGAAGTGCAGTTCATTTGGTGTCGCCAACGTTGGTGCCATGACCTGCAGACTGATTCAATGGCTGGCAATGAGGGAATAGGCCTTTGCTTGTCAGTGCCCTGGAAGAGGCGGTGTCTGGCTTTGGGAGCGTGCCAGCACTCAGGGCTTGAGTGGGTATTCTGCGCCATGGAATTTACAGGGGTAGCGCTGTTCGTGGGCGGTTTCGTCACGAAACAGGAAGATTTCATAAACGTGACTGCACTGGAGATGAGCTGCGATGAAGCCGGCCGAGGTGCTTCGCTGTTTGAGGTGGGGACCTTCTTTTAAGCAATATCAAGCGTTGCGTCCATCTTGTTCTTGCTTGGGAGAAATTCACGCGCATTTAGTTGTGTTGTGCCTGGTTTGGATGGTGTTTGAGGGTAGAGTTTAGTAGCACATGAAGCACGGCTCGCAGAAATAAGGTGTGTGTTTGTTCGGTGTAAACGAGTTGGTGGCCGTGGAGGGAAGGCGGGCCAGAGAACGTCGGCGCCGAGTCGTGCGGCGGCGTTTTTGTCAGTGCCATGGGGTGGTTGCGAAAGCAGAAAAGCATTTGGGCATGTCTGCTAGGCGTCTGCGAATGCACGTTGCAAGCTTGGGGTGTGCGCTGCACGCGTCAGGCGACGCAAAACTCAACAACGAGTGGTGAGCGCTCGGCTTAAAGACCGAGCGCTCAAGTCTCGTCATTGAGTTTGGTATTGGGCGCCGTGAGTAGGAGGAACGTGAAGTGACGCATCGAAGAGCATAGCTGTTCCGAAGCCGTTCACATTGCAGTTGGTGTTGAGCCATCGGGGTGTATTATTCTGTGGCAAGTGAGCAAGAGTTTCGCCACACCTGGAGGCTATCTGGCAGTAGTAGCGTTTGTTGGCAGGGTCAAGAGAGTGCTGCGCATTGTGTTGTTTCCTGCCTCGCACACACCATAGCCAAGCGCTTTGAAAACCTGGGCGAACGTGCAGAAGGTGTGTTGGAAGTGCCTTGCGAAAAGCGTGCAACGGAGGCACGTTTGAAGTGTTTGCGTTGAGAAGCGGCGCCACAACGGCTTCGACTGCATGCAGCATTGCTTGGCACACTGCATGCAAGATTCACGCAGCCACAAAAGGAACAGGTGCACACACCGTCGCGAAAGGAGTAGATTGCGGTTGTGTGTGTGGCACCTGCGGAGAAGAACGGTGCGACAGGTCCGAGTGGTCTAGCCGCAACGCGTAGGCTGCTGGCAGTTTTAGATGTGCGTGGAATTGCAGAGTAGCTTGCACGATGTCTTGCAGGGAAACTTGTGGCTAATGAGAAATGCATCACGTGTCTGTGAATAGGATGGCGATGCGAGCTTGGTCGTTTGTGCGGAGGCAGGGTGCTTTTTGTGGAGTGTGACCTCTTCGATTTGTTCGTTCGGCATGCGAGAGTTCCTCGATGGCATGCAGTCGGTAGGTGAAAACGAAGTGATGGTCATTTTTTGGATTCCCGGGACTAGAAGATGAAGTGCAGTTCATTTGGTGTCGCCAACGTTGGTGCCATGAGCTGCAGACTGATTCAATGGCTGGCAATGAGGGAATTGGCCTTTGCTTGTCAGTGCCCTGGAAGAGGCGGTGTCTGGCTTTGGGAGCGTGCCAGCGCTCAGGGCTTGAGTGGGTATTCTGCGCCATGGAATTTACAGGGGTAGCGCTGTTCGTGGGCGGTTTCGTCATGAAACGGGAAGATTTCATAGACGTGACTGCACCGGAGATGAGTTGCGGTGAAGCCGGCGGACGTGCTTCACTGTTTGAGGTGGGGACCTTATGTTAAGCAATATCAAGCGTTGCGTCCATCTTGTTCTTGCTTGGGAGAAATTCACGCGCATTTAGTTGTGTTGTGCCTGGTTGGGATGGTTCCTGAGGGTAGAGTCTAGAAACATATGATGCACGGCTCGCAGAAATAAGGTGTGTGTTTGTTCGGTGCAAACGAGTTTGTGGCCGTGGAGGGAAGGCGGGCCAGAGAACGTTGGCGCCGAGTCGTGCGGCGGCGTTTTTGTCAGTGCCATCGGGTGGTTGCGAAAGCAAAAAAGCATTTGGGCATGTCTGCTAGGCGTCTGCGAATGCACGCTGCAAGCTTGGGGTGTGCGCTGCACGCGTCAGGCGACGCAAAACTCAACAACGAGTGGTGAGCGCTCGGCCTAAAGACCGAGCGCTCAACTCTCGTCATTGAGTTTGGTATTGGGCGCGGTGAGTAGGAGGAACGTGAAGTGACGCATCGAAGAGCATAGCTGTTCCGAAGCCGTTCACATTGCAGTTGGTGTTGAGCCATCGGGGTGTATTATTCTGTGGCAAGTGAGCAAGAGTTTTGCCACACCTGGAGGCTATCTGGCAGTAGTAGCGTTTGTTGGCAGGGTCAAGAGAGTGCTGCGCATTGTGTTGTTTCCTGCCTCGCACACACCATAGCCAAGCGCTTTGAAAACCTGGGCGAACATGCAGGAGGTGTGTTGGAAGTGCTTTGCGAAAAGCGTGAAACGGAGGCACGTTTGAAGTGTTTGCGTTGAGAAGCGGCGCCACAACGGCTTCGACTGCATGCAGCATTGCTTGGCACACTGCATGCAAGATTCACGCAGCCACAAAAGGAACAGGTGCACATACCGTCGCGAAAGGAGTAGATTGCGGTTGTGTGTGTGGCACCTGCGGAGAAGAACGGTGCGACAGGTCCGAGTGGTCTAGCCGCAACGCGTAGGCTGCTGGCAGTTTTAGATGTGCGTAGAATTACAGGGTAGCTTGCACGAAGCCTTGCAGGGAAACTTGTGGCTAATGAGAAATGCATCACGTGTCTGTGAATAGGATGGCGATACGCACTTGGTCGTTTGTGCGGAGGCAGGGTGTTTTTTGTGGAGTGTGACCTCTTCGATTTGTTCGTTCGGCATGCTAGAGTTCCTCGATGGCATGCAGTCGGTAGGTGAAAACGAAGTGATGGTCATTTTTTGGATTCCCGGGACTAGAAGATGAAGTGCAGTTCATTTGGTGTCGCCAACGTTGGTGCCATGAGCTGCAGACTGATTCAATGGCTGGCAATGAGGGAATAGGCCTTTGCTTGTCAGTGCCCTGGAAGAGGCGGTGTCTGGCTTTGGGAGCGTGCCAGCGCTCAGGGCTTGAGTGGGTATTCTGCGCCATGGAATTTACAGGGGTAGCGCTGTTCGTGGGCGGTTTCGTCATGAAACGGGAAGATTTCATAGACGTGACTGCACCGGAGATGAGTTGCGGTGAAGCCGGCGGACGTGCTTCACTGTTTGAGGTGGGGACCTTATGTTAAGCAATATCGAGCGTTGCGTCCATCTTGTTCTTGCTTGGGAGAAATTCACGCGCATTTAGTTGTGTTGTGCCTGGTTGGGATGGTTCCTGAGGGTAGAGTCTAGAAACATATGATGCACGGCTCGCAGAAGTAAGGTGTGTGTTTGTTCGGTGTAAACGAGTTTGTGGCCGTGAAGGGAAGGCGGGCCAGAGAACGTTGGCGCCGAGTCGTGCGGCGGCGTTTTTGTCAGTGCCATCGGGTGGTTGCGAAAGCAAAAAAGCATTTGGGCATGTCTGCTAGGCGTCTGCGAATGCACGCTGCAAGCTTGGGGTGTGCGCTGCACGCGTCAGGCGACGCAAAACTCAACAACGAGTGGTGAGCGCTCGGCCTAAAGACCGAGCGCTCAAGTCTCGTCATTGAGTTTGGTATTGGGCGCGGTGAGTAGGAGGAACGTGAAGTGACGCATCGAAGAGCATAGCTGTTCCGAAGTCGTTCACATTGCAGTTGGTGTTGAGCCATCGGGGTGTATTATTCTGTGGCAAGTGAGCAAGAGTTTCGCCACACCTGGAGGCTATCTGGCAGTAGTAGCGTTTGTTGGCAGGTTCAAGAGAGTGCTGCGCATTGTGTTGTTTCCTGCCTCGCACACACCATAGCCAAGCGCTTTGAAAACCTGGGCGAACATGCAGGAGGTGTGTTGGAAGTGCTTTGCGAAAAGCGTGAAACGGAGGCACGTTTGAAGTGTTTGCGTTGAGAAGCGGCGCCACAACGGCTTCGACTGCATGCAGCATTGCTTGGCACACTGCATGCAAGATTCACGCAGCCACAAAAGGAACAGGTGCACACACCGTCGCGAAAGGAGTAGATTGCGGTTGTGTGTGTGGCACCTGCGGAGAAGAACGGTGCGACAGGTCCGAGTGGTCTAGCCGCAACGCGTAGGCTGCTGGCAGTTTTAGATGTGCGTAGAATTACAGGGTAGCTTGCACGAAGCCTTGCAGGGAAACTTGTGGCTAATGAGAAATGCATCACGTGTCTGTGAATAGGATGGCGATACGCACTTGGTCGTTTGTGCGGAGGCAGGGTGTTTTTTGTGGAGTGTGACCTCTTCGATTTGTTCGTTCGGCATGCGAGAGTTCCTCGATGGCATGCAGTCGGTAGGTGAAGACGAAGTGATGGTCATTTTTTGGATTCCCGGGACTAGAAGATGAAGTGCAGTTCATTTGGTGTCGCCAACGTTGGTGCCATGAGCTGCAGACTGATTCAATGGCTGGCAATGAGGGAATAGGCCTTTGCTTGTCAGTGCCCTGGAAGAGGCGGTGTCTGGCTTTGGGAGCGTGCCAGCGCTCAGGGCTTGAGTGGGTATTCTGCGCCATGGAATTTACAGGGGTAGCGCTGTTCGTGGGCGGTTTCGTCATGAAACGGGAAGATTTCATAGACGTGACTGCACCGGAGATGAGTTGCGGTGAAGCCGGCGGACGTGCTTCACTGTTTGAGGTGGGGACCTTATGTTAAGCAATATCAAGCGTTGCGTCCATCTTGTTCTTGCTTGGGAGAAATTCACGCGCATTTAGTTGTGTTGTGCCTGGTTGGGATGGTTCCTGAGGGTAGAGTCTAGAAACATATGATGCACGGCTCGCAGAAATAAGGTGTGTGTTTGTTCGGTGCAAACGAGTTTGTGGCCGTGGAGGGAAGGCGGGCCAGAGAACGTTGGCGCCGAGTCGTGCGGCGGCGTTTTTGTCAGTGCCATCGGGTGGTTGCGAA
>NW_013545639.1:0-7547 GCF_000499545.2 Eimeria tenella
GCAGCAGCAGCAGCAGCAGCAGCAGCGGGCTGTCCTGCCTCAATAGCGCATCTGAGGCCATGTTTCTACAGAGTATTCGTAGTTGCATAGAGATGAGCAGTCGCAGCCCCAAAGGGCGGAGCAGACACAGGGTTCCGCTGAGCAGCAGCAGCGGCCGCTGCGGCTGCTGCTGCAGCAGCTGCCGCTGCTGCTCCCCCCCCCTGCGTCAGGCGCCTCCGCAGCAGGCGGAATCTGCTGCTCAGCTGCAGAAACTTTATATTCGCTTGCTGCGCCCCGTGGGGCGCTGCGTGCTGCAGCAGCAGGAAGGGAGCCTCATTGTGGCTGTCTGTCTTGTTGTGTTGCTGCTGGTTGTTCAGGGCCGCCCTTTGCACTTCAGTACGCAGTGGGAGCTGCAGCAGCAGCAGCAAGGTCGACAGGAACGACGACGGCAGCAGCAGCAGCAGCAGCAGCAGCAGTAGTAGCAGCAGTAGCAATGCCAGTAACATCAGCAACTGCCCGACAGCAGCGTTTGCCCTCCACCCAAGACTTCGAGGGCCTCTAGCGACAGTCCAGCGCAGCGACGCAGCGGGAGTCCCGCAAAGGGAGCAGCAGCGGCAGCAGCAGCAGCAGCAGCAGTAGCAGGAGTAGCGGTAGCAGCAGCAGAGGCAGCAGCAGCGAAGGCAGCTACCCGCAGCTGTTCAAGTGCCACTTGCCCAAGAGTAACTACAAGAGCATTAGAAGCCGCAGCCGCAGCAGCAGCAGCAGCAGCAGTAGCAGTCGCGCAACTTCAGTACGCACGTCACGCTTGCCAGTATGAGTACACGAGTAACGGGAGCAGCTGTTTCCGCTGCAGCAGCAGACAATCCGCCGCCACAGCAGCAACAGCATTTGCTGCTGAACCACGATGACGCGCAGCAGCCGAAGCAGCAGCAGAAGCAGCAGCAGCAGCCGAAGCACGCCGTGCAGGCGGAAAGCTTCAAGCGGCAGGTCCAGGAAGAGGAGCCGCCGCAGCAGCAGCCGCAGCCGCAGCAGCAGCAGCAGCGCGAAGATCCGCGGCCGGGTAAAGTGAGCAGCATAAACGGCTCTCCGTTCGAGCCGCAACAGGAGCCACAGGAGCAGCGGGAGCAGCCCGCAGAGCCGCAGCAGCAGCAGCAGCAGCCCTCCGCCGAGCCGCCGCAGCAGGAAGAGCCGCCGCAGCAGCAGCAGCAGCAGCAGCAGCACGTGCTGCCGCACAAAGCCCCGCCCGTTGAAGTGAAGCTCTTCGTCGGACGCGTGCCCCGCTCCGTCCAGGAGGAACAGCTGCGGCGGGTCTTTTCGGAGTTCGGACTTGTGACGGACTGTTTGGTGATAAGGGAGAAGAGTTCCAACAAACACCGCAACGGGGCCTTCGTCCGCATGAGTCCGCAAACCCTAAACCCTAAACCCTAGCCCTGGGTCCAAACGCGGCTCGGGGGCGGCCCCGCAAACCCGCAAACCCGCCGCACGCAGCCGTTAGACTAGTGGGCAGCACCGGGCGGTCCGCGCACATGCGTAGGCCGCCGTTCGCAGGGTTTAGGGTTTAGGGTTTAGGGTTTAGGGTTCAGGGTTTAGGGTTTGGGGTTTCGGTTGGCTCCTTCTGCGGGGGCTTCGAGCTGCGTGTTTCTGGCGAGCGCGGGGCTCCCTCCCCAGGGAAACTGAACGTGGCTGCGTGCGCGGGGGCTGAGCTGTCCAGGGTTTAGGGGTTAGGGTTTAGGGTTTAGGGTTTGTGTTTGGCAGGCTCGCTGGCGTTTGCGGACGCGGCGATTCGGGCGCTGCACGGAGTGCTGTCGCTGGAGGAGGGCTCCGGGCCCATTGCGGTGAAGTATGCAGCAGGAGAAGCAGAAAGACTGGGACTTGCTGCTGCTGCTGCTGACGGGGGAGTTGACAAGGCGAAGCTGTTTGTGGGGTCGATCCCGCGGACTGCAGCAGAAGAGGAGCTGCGGGCGTTCTTCAGCGCCTACGGCTCTGTGGAGGAGGTGTTCATACTGCGGGACAGCAGCAGCGGGGGCAGCAGCAAAGGCTGCGCCTTCATCAAGTACAAGTACAAGGAAGAAGCTCTTTTTGCAATTAAATCTCTTTCTGGAAAACACACTTTCCGGGGCTGTTCGCGGCCCGTGGACGTGCGTTTCGCCGAGACCAAGGTCAAGCAGCAGCCCCCGCCCCAGCTGCTGCAGCAGCTCCAGCAGCAGCAGCAGCTCCAGCAGCAGCAGCAGCAGCAGCTCCTCCTGCAGCAGCAGCGCCTGTCCCCCGTCGCCGCCGCAGCAGCAGCAGCAGCCAAAAACTTCAACCCCAGACAAGCCGGCCCCTGGAGAGAATACTTCACTGCAGACTGCATGCCTTATTACCACAATGCAGCAGAAAACGTCACAACTTGGCAGAAGCCGCCGGAGTTCGACGTGCTGTGCAGCTGCAGCGCGGGCTGCAGCAGCAGCAGCAGCAGGGGCGGCTTCCTCCAAATTGGCAGCGAACCCACAGGGCCCCCAGGCGCCAACATCTTCGTCTTCCATATTCCTAAAGATTGGGGAAGGCAGCAGCTGCTGAGTGCCTTTGGGGGCTTCGGAGCTGTTGTGTCTTGTTATGTTGCACTGGACAAAGAAAGCGGCAGAAACAAAGGCTTCGGCTTCGTGTCTTACACCACTCCTGCTGCTGCTGCTGCTGCTGTCAACGCCATGAACAACTGCCTCGTCAGCAACAAACGCCTCAACGTTTCCATTAAAAAGGGCGAGGAAAGACACGCGGCCATGCATCTCATTTCCCCTGCTGCTGCGCAGCAGCCCACCAAGCGCCAGCAGCAGCAGCAGCACCAGCAGCAGCAGCACCAGCAGCAACTGCAGCAGCACATGCCCCAGTCGCCCCTGCCGCAGCAGCAGCAGCCCCAGAGGTTCAACGTCCATGCGGCAGCCACGCCCCTGCAGCAGCCGCAGCAGCTCCACGAAAGCCTTCAGGACCCTGCAGCAGCAACAGCAGTGCAGTCCCCAGCAGCACCCCCAGCAGCAGCAGCAGCAGCAGGGTATACTGCGCAGCCGGCGTCACCCTACGCAGCCCAAACCGACCACACCTTCCCAAGCTGCTAAGGCCTGCAGCAGCTGCAGCAAATGCTGCTGCCCGCAGTGTCTGCTGCAGCTGCTGCTGCGGACCCCGCAGAACGACCCAGCTCCACCTGAAACAGTCTTCATGTGCCTTTCTTTGTCCGCCAGCTGCAGCAGCAGCAGCAGCAGCAGCAGCGGCGGCGTACAAAGGGGGACGGCAGCGACACCCACAGAATTCTTGGCTGCAGCAGCAGCCAGGAGACGCAGAAGGGCTTCAGTGCTGCTGCAGCTCTTTGGCAGAGCAGCAGCGCCATAGCCCCAAGTGCTCTCCTGTCCACTACAGCGGTGGCAGCAGCAGCAGGTACTGCAGCAGCAGCAGCAGCTTCAGCAGCTGTAGCAGCAGCAGCAGCAGCAGCAGCTACGCCCTTACCGACCCTCAACAGCTTCCGCTTGCTTTGGACCTTCACTCGCCTTCACCTCAAGCCAGCTTCCGCACCACCGCAGCAGTATTGGCGGCAGCAGCAGCGACCGCAGCAGCAGCAGCAGCAACCGCAGCAGCAGCAGCAGCAGCGGCAGGAAGGCTTTAGAGCCCCGCAGCTGCTGCGCCGACACCGCGGAGTGGCCCCCCTTCAGCGGTAGAGAGCGTGCATCGTTTCTGGCGCTTCTGTTTCCTGCTGCTGCTGCTGCAGCAGCAGCAGCAGGAAACAATACAGCGATGTTTGCGCCCCCGCCGGGGTATCTTTGATTTGGAACAGCGAGGAAGATCGCGAGGGGGTGTCTGCGAAGACACCCGAACAGCAGCAGCAGCAGAAGCAGCCAAACGCAGGCTAGGCAGCGATAAAGGGGCAAAAAGTGTTGCAGCAGCACTAGTAGCAGCAGCAGCAAAACAGCCCAGGCAGCGACTACAAGAGAAACAGCGGCAGCGTCATCCTCAACACCGCAGCGCCAAGGCAGCGTCAACTGCTGCAGCGGCACTGTTTCCTGCAGCAGCAGCAGCTGCTGCTGCAGCAGCAGCAGCAGTTCCTTCTGCATCGGTAGCAGCTGACACTGCAGGGTCAGCAGCAAAATCATCTACTGCACGATCGGCAGCGTTCTCAGCAGCAGCAACAGCGCCACTGCAGCATCAGGAACAGAAACTACTGCAGCAGCAGCAGCAAGAGCCTCACTGCAGCAGTAGCAACAGCGTCATCAGCAGCAGCACAAGCCTGTGCTGCCGCAGCAGTAACGGTGTCGCTGCAGTAGCGACAGCGATACTGGAGCAGCAGCAGCGTCTCTGCAGCAGTAGCACAAGAATCTACTGCAGCAGAAACAAGAGAGTCGCTGCAGCAGTAGCACAAGCATGTGCTGCGGCAGCAGCAACAGCGTCACTGCAGCGGCAGCAACAGTGTCGAATCCAGCAGCCACATCAAGAGCGCCACAGCCGAAGCAGCAACGGATTTTGCTGCTGCGTGAGCAGCAGCAAGGGGGTTGCTGCAGGCGCAGAAAGAGCGCGTGCTGTGGCGGCTGCACAACTAACAGCGTCGGCAACAGCAGCAGCAGCGGCAGCAGCAGCAGCTGCTGCTGCTGCTGCAGCCGAAGCCAAACTCACAGCGACAACACAGCGTTTTCCCGTTGCTCCTTATTTTATGGGCACCCAGCTTGGGTCCAAACCGCAGCAGCAACTCAAGCTAAAGAGCTGCGGGGGTGAACCTTTAATAAACTAGGGTCCCGGGTTTGCTGGGCCCGCGACAAGCTGTTTGCTGCTGCTGGTCCTGCGAGAGCAGCAGCAGGAGCAGCAGCAGCAGCAGTAGCTGAGGAGGCTCCAACGGAGCCCCTCGAAGCAAATGGAGCAGCTGCCCCCAGCTGCTCCGCTAGACTGATCCGGGCAAGGCACACCTAAGCCATTTTGGGGTGTCTTTTTAGGACAGAAGCAGCAAGGCTTTGCTGCTGCTGCTGCTCAGTAGCAGCAAGGCTTCCTCGCTGCTGCTGCTCAGCAGCAGCGAGCGGCTGCCTTCCGTGAGTATGCTTACTGGCACCACCCACTGCAGCAACGCCTGCGGCAGCCGCTGCAGCAGCAGCAGCTGCAGCAGCGCCCGCAGCAGCAGCAGCTGCAGCAGCGCCTGCTGCAGCAGCAGCAGCGCCAGCAGCAGCAGCTGCTGCAGCAGCAGCAGCGCGCAGTAGGCAGGGGGCTGTGCAGGGGATAGCTAGTTAAGAATGAGAATAATAAGAAAACGCAGTTGTGGGCAAATTGCGGCGAGCTGCTGCTCTTAAGAGACAAACAGAACCCCTATAAGAAATATCCTAGCTAGGCAGTTTCGGGGCAGCCGAGCGTAGCTGCAGTACAGCTTCTAGACGCTGCAGCAGCCGCTGCAGCAGCAGCAACTGCTGCTGCTGCTGCTGCAGCGGGGGAACGACGCACTGGGCGGCGCCCTTCAGAGCCAGCGCTGCAGCAGGTGCCAGCGGCGGCGGTCTGGGTCTGCAGACAGCCCCGTGGGGGCGAGCAAACCCTTAACCCTAAACCCTAGACAGTTGAGAGGCACGCAGGCTACATGGGGCCCCGTCTTTCTGCGGCCCCTGTCCCACCTTCAGCTCTCACTAGCTTTGCCTATTCACTCGAAGCTGCAGCACTTTAGTGTCTTTTGTTTACGCTGCTACTGCTGCGTTGCTGCTGCTGCTGCTTCTGTGGGCCTCTGCGTCTCTGGGTTCTCTTGACCCGCAGCCCGCTGTTTCCCGCTGCAGCTATCGCAGCAGCAGGATTTGCTTCTGCTGCTGCTGCGGCGGCGGCGGGGGTCCCCGCGTCTAACCGCTGCAGCGGCGCTGCAGCAGGCTGCCTTAAACCTTCCTAGGCTCTGGCCCCCAGCAGCATTTCTGGTGTGGCTTTTGCTGCTGTGCTGCTGCTGCCTGTCTTTCTGGCTTTCGTTCTGAGCTTTTGTCTCTGGGAGCATTCCATTTGCCCAGAAGTGCTGAGTGCAGCAGCAAGAGGCCCTTTTGGAACCCTTTGCTGCTGCTTTGCTGCTGCAGCTGTTCCCCCTGCAGCCGCTGCAGGGGCCGCAAGCTCTTCTGCGGGGCGCTGGGGAAACTTCGCTGCAAAAAGAGAACTTTAGAATTGATTTTGTGGGGAAACTGCAGCAGATTCAAACACAGTGTTCGCAGCTGGGATCGATCGATCCCAGCGGAGGGTCACTGCTGCTCGCTAGCTGCTGCCTGTCTGCCTCAGCTGGCCGCAGCAGCTGGGGTGTATGTACACCTGAATTCGACATTAAACAAAAATTAATAAAACTTCCAGAGCCGCGAATTCCCTTAACCCCCGTCTCGTGGGGGCCCCTCGGGGCCAGAGGGTCACCTCCGGAGCGAGCAGAGCTGTTTAGTTTACATTATTTTCTTTATTTTGTTTTGCAAACTCCGACTTCGACCGAAATAACAATTATCAACTCCTTCTGCTCTCCCGATTGCGGGGAATCCTGAAAACTGGAGAATCTGGAATGGTGAGCCCAAGCGACCAATGGGGCGTCGCGGTGTGGGGCCCCTCCTGCTGCAGCTGCTGCAGCCGCTGCCCGCTGCTGTGCCCTTTTGGCTCTCCGGGCTGCAGCAGGTGGCCCTGAGCCTGCTGCTGCTGCTCAGAGACAGCAGCAGGAGGGGCCCCGGGGACCCCGAAACCAGCTGGGGGCACACCCATTACCTTAGCGTCTTCCTCGCCGTCGATATAGCCCTAGGTGAGGATCCTCCTGCAATTAAGTGTAGCAGCGGCGGCGGCAGCAGCAGCAGCAGCAGCAGCGGGGCCAAGTGCAGCCGCAGCGGATATGGCATAATATAATCACATGCAATTCGATGTATGAGCCCCTTCAATACCATAATAAAAACAAGTGCATATAGATACATATATATATGTATGTATGCAGATAAATATATATATATATTCTATATATATATATATATATATGCACCTGCTCTTATTGTGGCATTGAAGGAGCTTATAAGTCGAATTGCATGCGCGCGAATTACGTTGAAAAGTCGCATTTTCTTTAGAAGATTTGAAATCGCGTTTGCATCAAGAAGCACAAAGCTGGCGTCTGCTGCGTCTGCCATTTGCTGCTGCTGCTGCTGCTGCGCAGGCCTGTTTGTGTCTTTGCTTCCTACAGTGGCTGCGAAAGACCGACTGGGGCCCCTCTGCTCGCTGCAGTGGCTGCTGCACTGCTGCCTTTTGGCAGTGAAGCTGGCTGCATGCCCCTTTGTCTGGGGCATTTGGGGGGCCCCCCAAATGGCCCCCAAGACCCACCGCTTTGAGGCCCTTTATCTTATCTTCTCGAGTGCAGACAGAGCAAGTGAGGCTGGCGCAGCTTGCGCAGCAGCTGTACGTACACCTGAACCCCACACCCCAGCCCCTCCACCCCACGCTGCCGAGGCCCGCTTCTGCTGCTGCTGCTGCTGCTGCTGCTGCGCTGCTTCCGCAGCTGTTTACCTGGCGAGCTGCTGCGTCTTCTTGACCCCCTTGGTGTTCCTGTCCTTCGTGGCCTGCTCCTACCTCTACTCCGAGGGGCCCCT
>NW_013545640.1:0-7111 GCF_000499545.2 Eimeria tenella
ATACATGTTCTCTCAGCAGCGCTACATCGTAGGCGAGGACTTTGTTCTTGGTGACTACGGCGGGCCGTGCAACGGTGTTGCCGAATTTCTGGGCGCCGTGTGCTACTGTAACCAGGGTGGGCACTCCGCTGTCCTTTCGAGGCTTGACAAAGCCGTGTGGACGGTGATTACCGAGTCTGGCGTCAGCTTCACGCAGAAAAGCTGCTACTCCGATAGCACCACCCTCCCACGGCCGCTGAACTTCCTGACGCTGATCTTTGTGGGGCATCCGTTGCTTGCGCAGGTGGGGCTGAACGTTAACACGAGCATACCAGCACTTTTCGCCTACCTGAAGTACAGCGCGAGTCCTGTGAACGGGATTGCACTTAACGTAACAGATACTACACCACAGGCGCTGCACGATGCGGTGACGACGAACTACACTACCGACGTCGTCGTAGGCATGACAGTGAAGGGTATGAACGTCGATGAGTACTTGGTGCTCTCCCCCCTCCACCCTCGGCCACACCTAGTAGAGCCGTTAAGAAACTACATGTATCTGATGCCAACGCTTGAGCAGCAGATGTTTGTGCTGTACGCGAAGCTTTCGGCTGTGAGGGACGTGACGTCGATCGACTCGGGCGTGCATGTGGTCCTGCACGACTACGCTAGCGATGAGGTAGCGAACATCACCGCTATGCTGCGCAAGTCTGCTGCGACGTTCGACTACGACAACCCGAGCGTGACTGCGGTGCCCTCCACGAAGACTGTTGGGAGTGCGCTTGCTCGCGGGCGGATCAACGTTGTGCTTGCCGTGACAGCTGCGGATGTGGCTGGCATTGTCGACTTTCTGGTTGAGGAGAAGACCTCGATTGTTGTGGTAGTCTTCGATGACTTGGTGATTCAGTACTCTACACTTGTCACTGCCCTCAAGTCGAAGCCGGCGTCTGTGCAGGCGCGTGTGATCACGTTCACTAATCTGCCGCTCTGGAGCGACACGTCGGAGAGCGCGCATGCTGCCTCTAGGCTGCTGACAGTGTTTCACGGCGCGCTGCCTGACCCTTCCCAACACACTCCGGGCTCCCTGAGCGCCGTTATAGCTGGCAGTTTTTCTGCCTCGATGAGGAGGCTTGCGGACAGCGTGCGCAGCACTTCGCTGACAGACATGGTCTATCGCGAAGGCTCTGTGACCACGACTGGCGTACCCTTTGGCAAGTTTCAGTGGGGCTGCACGACGACGCCAACGGACCGCCTCTGCGTGTACCAAAACTATGGCGCGCAGGGCATCGTGATGCTCTCCGTGCAGCGGATGCTGGACCCGACGGTGCCGCAGCTGTCTTCCCCGATGACGCCTACAATGGAGTATCGGCCGCGCAAAAAGCTGGATAAGCTGACGTCCTCGGAACGCAACGGATTGCTGGCTGCGTCGTGGGTGTTGTGGTGCTGATCACCACGTGTACGCTGATACTGTACTGCTGCATGGACAGCCGCAACAACGACGCCGCGCCGAAGGACGGTGACGAGCCGGTGACGCTGCTCTTCACGGACATTGAGAGCAGCACTGCGCTGTGGGCGGCGCTGCCACAGCTGATGGCTGACGCGATTGCTGCGCACCACCGTGTGATCCGGCAGCTGTTGAAGAAGTACGGGGGCTACGAGGTGAAGACGATCGGCGACTCGTTCATGATCGCGTGCAGGAGCGCGCACAGCGCTGTGAGCCTTGCATGCGAGATCCAGACGAAGCTGCTGAAGCACGACTGGGGTACGGAGGCGCTGGACAGCGCGTACCGCGAGTTCGAGCTTGCGCGCGTGGACACTTTGGACGACTACGTGCCGCCGACTGCGCGGCTGAGCGAGGAGGAGTACGCTGCGCTGTGGCGCGGGCTGCGCGTGCGCGTGGGGATCCACACGGGGCTGACCGACATCCGCTACGACGAGGTGACGAAGGGGTACGACTACTACGGCGACACGCCGAACATGGCTGCGCGCACGGAGGCTGTTGCGAATGGCGGGCAGGTTGTCGCGACGGAGGCTACGTGGTGGGCGCTGTCGAACGACGAGCGCGCGGGTACTGCGCACACTGCGATGGGACCGCAGGGGCTGCGCGGTGTGCCGTTCGCCGTGGAGATGTTCCAGCTGAACGCTGTGCCTGGCCGCCGCCACGCTGCGCTGCGCACTGAGATCGAGGCGATGCTGCCGGAGGATACAGCGACGGAGACGGCCTCGAGCGCTGCAGGCGCGCTGCTATCGTCTGCGGGCACGATAAATGGCCCTGCTGCTGGCATTGCCTTCGTGCTGACGAGCTGCTTTGCGCCGTACCCCGCTGCGCAGCGCGTGCGAGAGCTGCAGCCGCTGCTGAGCAAGTGGGGCGTTGGTGCGCCGCCGCGGAGTCGTCTTGTGAGTGAGGAGGACTACTGCCAGGGGCTGATGAACCGTCTTGCGGTTCGGATTGCGACGGTGTCGCAGGCCCGCCAGCGGATGGGCAGTAACGAGGCTGGTGTTTCAGGAGATATACAGAACCTTATTTCTAGTGGATTGCTGAACCCGTTGCTGGGTGAGGGCAGCTTTATCTCGGACGGCGCGAGGGCACGGCATTCGGGGGTGATAGCGGTGCCGCCCACTGCGGAACCGTCTGCGATGCGTGGGTGGCGTGTGCTCCGCAAAATCCCTGAACGACCTACGGCTTGTAATGTGCGCGACAAGCAGTGAAGAGAGCCCTGCGGCGACCTCTGACCGGCGAGGCGATGAGCTGGTGCGGCCTGTGGCCAGGCCTTCGCCGCCTTTCGCGCTCCGCTCCGGAAATGTGTCATCTCCGCAGCCACAGCGGCTAGCGGCAGTCTTCCTGCGGTGGCCCGTCGTCGCATGCTGTACAGTGGTGCAGCTCTGAGGAGGCGCACACGATGCTGTCCGCTGTCTCTTTCTTCTGGTACAGAGAGGTCGGAAGCGGTGCGTATGTACCCATGTGCCTCGTTGATGTGCGTGTGCGTGCCGAAGTACGCGGCTGAATGTATCTACCTATATACATGCATACACAGGTATCTGTGCCTCTACGTGAGCCGATGTATGGATGGTTGTGCATCTGTAAATAAATACAGATCTATATATATGTAACGTGTATGGATGTGTATATGCGTGCCGATGAGTGCATGTATATGCGTATGTGTGTGCATGTGCGTATATCTCTCTATGTATGCCGATGTGTCTGTGTGCTTGCATGTGCTACAGAGCAGCCTTAGTAGGGCGGGACAGTGGAGGCTCGAGTGTGGCGCTCGCCGTTGTCTCTCTGCCCGACGATGGCAGCTGCGAACTCTTTGGATTCCTTTCTTTTTCTCTTGCTTGTATGGTGATGCTGACGGCGCGCCTTGGAGAGGGAGCGCTGGCGACCAACTCTCGCTCGCTGACTCTCGGCACCCTCGCGTCTGATGTCCTGCTCTGCGCTGGCAAGCGAGTGGGCGCGAGTCCCTGCGGGCACCATACTTATTCCGTCCTTTGTGTACTCCATTCATTCACGTTCGCACGCATTCCTCGCGACACGGCGGTGCGACGAGATCGGGTGGACGATGGGGCCCGCCCTCCCCGCTGCCCAGTGGCGGCGCGCTCTTTGCTCTGCCTGTGAGTGCGCCTTCCTGTTGCCGTGTTGGCCGCGGATGGGCGACGGTGACCGCACAGCCCCTTGTCTCCCGTTATGTCTTCTGTCCGTACGCCCAGAATGTAGGTCTCGCCCCCCGGGCCCCCTGCGTGTCCCCAGTCGGTGGCACCGTACGCTGGAATGGCGTGTAGCGCCGCACTCTCGCCTGTGCGTGCGCACCGGCGTACGCGCGTGTCTGTGCTCTTGTATGACAGACGCGCTCGACTCCTGCCGGCATGGCCTCGGTGTAGGCGGCCCGACCGCACACACACGCACACACACGCACACGCAGCCGCCGGAGGTCGGATCGATGGAGACGGATGTGCTGACTCGCCCATGGCCGCGTTGCAACTTCTTCCCTTTCGCCGTCTCCCTCCCGCTTTCTTCTTCTCCCGGTGGCGAGGGAACAGAGGCACTCCCTTGTATTCAGCGCAACGACTGCACGGGGACGCACGCGCCCGCACAAAGCCGAGCCCGACTCTCGTGTCTTCCTTTCCGCTTCCTTTCCGCTGCCGCTCGTCCGGTGTTGGTTACCGAGGAGGTGTTTCACCACCCCCTCTCTCCCCTCCCTCGTCTTCCTTCTCCACCTCTCTTGCGGGTCTGCCCGCCCGTGCCCGTGGCTCTCCTTTGCCCTCACCGCTTCCCTTTCGTGCTTTTGACCAGCGGCTCTCGCCTCCGCGCCGGCGCTGCACCCCATCGCTTCCCCTCCCCGCCTCCCTCATCCGGGTCGCGCCTCCCGCTCTCTCCCTCTCCATACCGGACTGGCAGACGCTCCCACTGCCTCCCCTTTGCGAACTACTATCGCGGCTCGTCGCACCATACAATGTGCGCAGACGCGACCCATCCGCGCCGTGCTTGCTGGTGCGGCGCAGGTGGCGTGGCCGGCTGTGTGAGGCAGCAACATGCGTACCGATGCTCGCGACTCCTGGCTGGCGTTTTGCTGATTGTCGGTGCGCTGACGCTCGCCGTGTCCACGGCGCCTACGGCGTGGGCTGCGGGTGCCAACGTCTCGCCGGACGAGCCTGTGTACCTGCTGAACGCCATGTACTCGTTGAGCGACTACAGCTGGAAGCATGCAAAGGCGCTGTGGCTGGGCATCGACTCCGCGCTACACGCGGTCGGCTACACCGCCGCGAGCGGCCGCCCCATCAAGATCATTGAGCCGGGCCCGACGGATGACCGATCGGACATCGTAGCTGTCGTGATGAAGGCACTCAAAGACTACCCGACGCTTCTTGGCGTGATTGGACCGTACTCTGACACGCGCCTTGGTGCTCTGATGAGCAGCCCTGAGATTCAGAACAGTGGGCTGATGTTCCTGGGCCCGTTCACCGGGTCTAGCGCTACGCGTGTGTGGAACGAGAACTTGTATTTCATGCGCGCGGAGCCACGGCTGGAGATCATGGCAATGGCAAAGCACATAGCGAATACCTTCCGCGCACGCCGCACTGCGTTCATGTACGTGACGGGTGAGTGGTTCGGAAGCTTCGAGCACAAGAGTCTTGTGGAGCTGATGGCGTCCCTTTCGCTCGACCCGCCGGCTGTGTACTCCGCGCCGTACTCGACGAGCACTGCTGTGAACATGACGGCCTTCGACGCGATGGCGGACACGCACCCGCAGGTGATCATAGTCTGGGGAATACCTGCAGGGCAGGTTGTGGAGCTCCTGCAGGCTGTGCTGACGGACCCGCGTACGTCGTCGGCGTACATCATGCCGTCGTTTGCGCTGCAGCAGATGACATTCCAGGTGTACTACGATCTCGCGATGGCTGGGAAGCTGACGCCTGTGGACGGGCAGATCATTTCGAGTGCCACATCCTTTCCGCTGACGGAGCCTGCGTCGGTCCATCTGAAGGTCTTCAGGGCGCAGATGGGGGAGTACATGGTGAAGACCGGCCGCGTGGACCCGAGCCTGTGGGCCGACGAGGCGAAGGCTGTGCAGAAGTACGGCCCGTGGGAGCATGAGGCGTCGTCGGACTCTGCTGCATACGTGAACAACTTCTTCAACGAGCACCCGTGCGTAACGCAGCTGATGATTGCTGGGTGGATTTCGGGCTCGCTGATCGCGCAGACGCTTGCGGAGGAGAACCGGGTCGTGAATCGGATGGCGTACAGACAATACATGTTCTCTCAGCAGCGCTACATCGTAGGCGAGGACTTTGTTCTTGGTGACTACGGCGGGCCGTGCAACGGTGTTGCCGAATTTCTGGGCGCCGTGTGCTACTGTAACCAGGGTGGGCACTCCGCTGTCCTTTCGAGGCTTGACAAAGCCGTGTGGACGGTGATTACCGAGTCTGGCGTCAGCTTCACGCAGAAAAGCTGCTACTCCGATAGCACCACCCTCCCACGGCCGCTGAACTTCCTGACGCTGATCTTTGTGGGGCATCCGTTGCTTGCGCAGGTGGGGCTGAACGTTAACACGAGCATACCAGCACTTTTCGCCTACCTGAAGTACAGCGCGAGTCCTGTGAACGGGATTGCACTTAACGTAACAGATACTACACCACAGGCGCTGCACGATGCGGTGACGACGAACTACACTACCGACGTCGTCGTAGGCATGACAGTGAAGGGTATGAACGTCGATGAGTACTTGGTGCTCTCCCCCCTCCACCCTCGGCCACACCTAGTAGAGCCGTTAAGAAACTACGTGTATCTGATGCCAACGCTTGAGCAGCAGATGTTTGTGCTGTACGCGAAGCTTTCGGCTTTGAGGGACGTGACGCCGATCGACTCGGGCGTGCATGTGGTCCTGCACGACTACGCTAGCGATGAGGTAGCGAACATCACCGCTATGCTGCGCAAGTCTGCTGCGACGTTCGACTACGACAACCCGAGCGTGACTGCGGTGCCCTCCACGAAGACTGTTGGGAGTGCGCTTGCTCGCGGGCGGATCAACGTTGTGCTTGCCGTGACAGCTGCGGATGTGGCTGGCATTGTCGACTTTCTGGTTGAGGAGAAGACCTCGATTGTTGTGGTAGTCTTCGATGACTTGGTGATTCAGTACTCTACACTTGTCACTGCCCTCAAGTCGAAGCCGGCGTCTGTGCAGGCGCGTGTGATCACGTTCACTAATCTGCCGCTCTGGAGCGACACGTCGGAGAGCGCGCATGCTCGGAACCCTGTACTGAAAATGTTTCATGAGGCGATGCAAGATCCTGCTAACTATACGCCAGGCTCGCTGAGTGACGTTTCAACGACGATGTTTATGTTGCAGATTCTTACCAACACGCCAAACGGGAATGCTTCTGCATTCGAGAAAACACTGTACAGCAGTGGCGTTATCGCCACTAACGGGTTGTCTTTTGGCAGGTTTCAGTGGGGCTGCACGACGACGTCAACGGACCGCCTCTGCGTGTACCAAAACTATGGCGCGCAGGGCATCGTGATGCTCTCCGTGCAGCGGATGCTGGACCCGACGGTGCCGCAGCTGTCTTCCCCGATGACGCCTACAATGGAGTATCGGCCGCGCAAAAAGCTGGATAAGCTGACGTCCTCGGAACG